>NC_141874.1:390607993-390760056 GCF_056163025.1 Triticum urartu | reverse complement strand
ACGACGCCACTGATGACTACTACTACCCGGAGGATGCCTACTACTACGTGAAGACCGCCGACGACTAGGAGTAGTTAGGAGGCTCCCAGGCAGGAGGCCTTGCCTTTTCGATCATTGTTGCTTTTGTGCTAGCCTTCTTAAGGCAATCTTGTTTAACTCATGTCTGTGCTCAGATATTGTTGCTTCCGCTGACTCTTGTGTTTTCGAGCTTATGTATTCGAGCCCTCGAGGCCCCTGGCTTGTAATATAAATCTTTTATTATTTTAAATTGTGTCTAGAGTTGTGTTGTGATATCTTCCTGTGAGTCCTTGATCTTGATCGTACACATTTGCGTGTATGATTAGTGTACAGTCAAATCGGGGGCGTCACAATCTTTAGCTAAATAGCCCGTCTATAGACTGTGATACTCTGCATCATCTAGACATTAAGTGTAAGAAGAGTAATTGCATTTAAAATGATGACATACTATTATGATTAGGGGATTATATATCCTTCACTAATGTAACACCCCGGATATGATTTACCCAATTTGTACTCCAACTCTTGCCGTTTCCGGCCTTAAGTTATTTTATTTTCTCGGGTTCGGGTTTTTGTCTCCGTGTGTTGTTAACATTGTCATGTATCTCATATCATGTCATCATGTGCATTGCATTTGCATACGTGCTCATCTCATGCATTCGAGCATTTTCCCAGTTGTCTGTTTTGCATTCCGGCGCTTCGTTCTCCTCCGATGGTCATTTCCACCTTTCTTTCATGTGTGGGGATTAAACATTTCCGGATTGGACCGGGACTTGCCAAGCGGCCTTGGTTTACTACCGGTAGACCGCCTGTCAAGTTTCGTATCATTTGGACTTCGTTTGATACTCCAACGGTTAACCGAGGGACCGAAAAGGCCTCGTGTGTGTTGCAGCCCAACACCCATCCATTTTGGCCCAAAACCCACCAAAACCCTCTCCATCATCTAGAGCATTCGATCACGATCGCGTGGCCGAAAACCGCACCTCATTTGGACTCTCCAAGCTCCTCCTATGCCTATTTAAAGAACCCCCTTCGAAATTTCTTTTCTCCTCCCCCGAAACCCTAGATCCATTTCATCCGCCGCCGCCGGACAAAAACGTCCACCGACGGACATGTCCGGATAGCACCGCCGCCGTCACGTGTCACCTCCCCATTGGCCCGGCCGCATCTCCTCCGCCGCCGGCCCGCGGAGCCCGCCGACGGCCCTCCCGCGCCGCCAACCGGACCACGCCTCGCCGCCACCTACCTCCGCCCGACGCCGCCCTTCATCACCATCGCCGGCCGCCGTCGTCCGGCGGCAACCGCAAGTCCGGCCGGCAGCCGCCGCCCCGCCACTCGCCGCCTCACCGCCGACCGCCGCCTCCTGGCGCCGCCATCGCCTCGGCCGGATCCGGCCGCTCCCTCACCGGTCCGGTGACGCCCCGCTTCCCTCCGGCGTGAACAGCTCCTCTCCGGCGATCCTCGGGAGGCGTGCCCGATCCGGATCGGCTACAGTAACCCTAGATCTGGAGGTCCAAATTTTCTTCTAAGTCCCTGTTTTCCCAGATCCATATGCTCCTGTTCATGGCATCATAACTCCGCATCCGTAGCTCCGTTTTGGGCATATAGCATATCAAAATGTTCGTCTCAGGGAGCACATCATTTCATTCCATTGCATCATTTTCATTTGAGTTCATCTTGATGCCCGAAATGCTGTTAGAAGAGTGCTACTTGGGATAATTGTCAGATCTGCTGCTCCATTTAGATATTTGTCATTTTTGCCATGATTATTGTGTGCATGATATGCCCATGAACTCTACATATGTTTTGTTAAGGGTTTTGCCATCTTTCCAGAGGTGCAACCCATGTATTTTTGTGATGTGTGTGGTGACTAGCACAAGCTTGCAAAGTGAGGCACTTGGTAATGCTGATTTCAGGGACTTAGCATTTCCACTAAGTCTTTGAGCTGTTTATCTCATATGGCCATATGTTCATGTTGTTTCCTAGTGATCCGTGCCTCTTTTGAGGATGATCAGTAAGGATGTTTTGTTAATATTGTAGTGCTCTATCCATCCATGTCTTTGTTTGCAATTATGGAGCACCCTAGCTTGAGTCAATCGAGCTCTACTTTTGCTATTTCGTGAATCTGGGCAGATTGTCTACTTGTTAGCGATTTTGCCGGTGATGTTGTAGTTGATCTGTGCATGCCATGCTATTGTTCTTGCCATGTCTAGCTTGCATTTTGTGTATTCTTGATGGGTGTATGTTTAGATTGTCATGACTTGCTCTGTGGTGAGTGCATCGAGCTCGTAAACATGCCTACTTGATATCTGTTTTCAGCATGCTCCAGTTTCACCAAGTCTGAGAACTGATTATGTTTTTGCCATGTTCACATGCTTGCAAATATATTTTTTGATCCCTTTCGGCTCAAGGTCACTAAGGGACTTTTGTTAAGATTTTTGAGTAGCTCCATGCCATGCTTTACTTTGCCATGTTCAGGTCCTGTAGCATATAGTTTTGTTGCTCCGAAGAGTGCTACCTGATCTGAAATTCCAGACAAGTGTTAATTTCACTAAGTCTGAAATCTGTTTACTATATGCATTTTTGCCATGCTTGTTTGAACCTGTTAATGGATGAATTGGCCGTAGCTCAGTGCTAGACTTTTTTTAAGCATCATGAATGCATCCCTGCCATGTATTTGGATGCCATGTTTGAATGCTGTAGCATGTTCATCTCATTGCATTTAGATGGCTACTTGCTGTAAATCGCAGAACGTGGCCATATTTGAATTGCTTGCCATTTCCAAACCGTAACTCCGATTCCGGCGTTCTTTATATCGTTTTCAAGCGATTTCATCTCATATTTCCAGTGGAACACTTGGATTCCCATGTTGAGGCCAGGTTCATGCATTCCTTGTCAAATCTTGCATATGCATCCCGCATTGCATCCCGCATAGCATACCATCCTTGCATCATATTGCTTGAGCTTTGCACATGGTTGATTGTGTTCCGTTTGCTTGTTTGTCTTGTTTGGGTAGAGCCGGGAGACGAGTTCGCTAAAGAGGAGCCCGTTGAGTTTGCTTTCGAGGATCCAGTCAACTCTGACAACTTTGTAGGCAAGATGATCATACCCTCGAAATCACTACTATCTTTGCTTTGCTAGATGCTCGCTCTTTTGCTATGTCAATGCTACGATGCCTAACATTTTCTTTCAAGCCTCCCAAATTGCCATGTCAAACCTCTAACCCACCATGTCCTAGCAAACCATTGATTGGCCATGTTACCGCTTTGCTCAGCCCCTCTTATAGCGTTGCTAGTTGCAGGTGAAGATTGGAGATTGTTCCTTGTTGGAACATTTATTTATTTGTTGGGATATCACTATATTGCCATGTTATCTTAATGCATCTATACACTTGGTAAAGGGTGGAAGGCTTGGCCTCTCGCCTAGTGTTTTGTTCCACTCTTGCCGCCCTAGTTTCCATCATATCGGTGTTATGTTCCCGGATTTTGCGTTCCTTACGCGGTTGGGTTATAATGGGAACCCCTTGATAGTTCGCCTTGATTAAAGCTTTTCCAGCAATGCCCAACCTTGGTTTTACCATTTGCCACCTAGCCTCTTTTTCCCTTGGGTTTCCGGAGCCCGAGGGTCATCTTATTTTAGCCCCCCCCCCCCCGGGCCAGTGCTCCTATGAGTGTTGGTCCGAACTAGAGTCCTGTGCAGCGCCCCCTCGGGGAAACTCGAGGTTTGGTTTTAGTTGTATGGAGCGCTCATCTGAGTGTGCCCTGAGAACGAGATATGTGCAACTCCTATCAGGATTTGTCGGCACATTCGGGAGGTGTTGCTGGATTTGTTTTAACCTGTCGAAGTGTCTTGAAGAACCGAGATACCGAGTCTGATCAGAACATCTCGGGAGGAGGTCTATTCCTTTGTTGACCGTGAGAGCTTGTCATGGGCTAAGTTGGGACTCCCCTGCAGGGATTTGAACTTTCGAAAGCCGTGCCCGCGGTTATGGGCAGATGGGAATTTGTTAATGTCCGATTGTAGATAACTTGAACCTTAAATTAATTAAAATGAATCAACTGAGTGTGTTACCGTGATGGTCTCTTCTCGGCGGAGTCCGGAAAGTGAACACGGTGTTGGAGTAATGCTTGCGCAGGTTGCCCTCTAGTTTCTCGCTCGCGCTTTGCCTCCTCTTCTCGCTCTCTTTTGCGAACAGGATAGCCACCATATTTGCTAGTCGCTTGCTGAAGCTCCACATATTTACCTTACTTTACCTATAAGCTTAAATAGTCTTGATCGCGAGGGTGCGAGATTGCTGAGTCTCTGTGGCTCACAGATTACTATTACACCAGATGCAGGGCCTGATGATTCCGCTCCAGGTGACGCGCTTGAGCTCAAGTGGGAGTTCGACGAGGACTCTCAACGATACTATGTTTCTTTTCCTGATGATCAGTAGTGGTGCCCAGTTGGGGTGATCGGGACCGTGTCGCATGTTGGGTTATCTTTTATTTTGGCGTCGTAGTCGGGCCATGAGTGTTTGGTTGACGTAATGTTATTTATGTACTTGATTGACGTGGCGAGTGTAAGCCAACTATGTTATCTCCCCTTTATTATTTGCATTACATGGGATGTTGTGAAGATTGCCTAGCTTGCGACATATGCCTTCAATGCAATTATGTCTCTAAGTCGTGCCTCGACACGTGGGAGCTATAGTCGCGTCGAGGGTGTTACAACTAACCCTTCACCCCTAGTGGCAAGAATTCTTTACAAGCATATCCAAATTTTTGTCACTATAGTAAATCACACGCAAGACTACAACCCAACTAATGCAGACCTCTTCCACTACAGGCTACCGATCTAAACTAGCCAAGAGAAGACAATCAACCTAAATGAATTTTGCATCTATATATCAAACATGAATCATGAACAAATTTGAACAGATAGAGTTAATCCATTACATGATCTTCATCGCCGCCACAAACTCATCTGAAAAACAACAATCATGTAGGGCAAATCATGTAGTTACTGTATTGAACATCAGAACTACCTCTTGCAGGAGAGATTACAACATTGGCTACTATCATGAACCTGTAGTCCATGGGATGGACTACCCACAACTCATCTTGGAGCATGATGATCTAGGTTGATGAAGATTGAGATGAACTCCCCTCCGTCAAAGGTCTTGATCAGCGCTGAAAACGAAGATCGCCTTGGAAACACAATGTGGCGAAAGCGAGAAAATGCTCGATAAATGGAGGTGAGTTCTGGAGTATTTATAAGTTTATGGGCAACGAAGGCCAAGTAAGGGGGGCCCACAGGCTATAGGTTCCCCTAGAGAGCCTAGGCGCCTCGGGGCTATGGGTCCCACCAGGTAGGGGTCCCAGCCCCCAAGGTCCTTCTCGTCTTCCATATTTTGGAAATTTTTTGAGACTTTTTCTGAGTATTTTCTTAGAAAGGCAAAAACAACAAAAAATAGGGACTAGCACTCGCCACTAGATTGATATGTTAGTCCAATAAAATTCAAGAAAAAATATGCCCAAATTGTTTAAAGTTTATAGTAATATAATATGAATCACGCAAAAATTATTGATACGTATCGGCATCCCAAGCTTAATCCATACTTGCCCTCGAGCATGTAGATGGTAAAAGGGGGTAATTTTCGGAGGATTAATGCTACCAAACATGATCTTCATTTAACTCATGTGTTAGTTGTGGTCGATCTAAGTCAATAAAAGAAAAGTTTGGCAAGCTATGTATTAACAATCGTCAACTATCTCAATGCATACAAAAGTAGTTCCTACACATTCTTTGATAATCAAATGCATCAAGTCAAAAACACCTATGCCTAAGGTTTAGAAGGAAAATTTGACTCTTTTTGCAATTTCTATTTTTTTTCAATCCATGTCCATTGGGACCCGAGACCCACTAGGTATTTTTGGTACCTAATACCTAATTTTGACTACTATTTTTAATAAATGGATGTGAGTTGTTGGCCATCCGTCATAGAAACTGCCCTTTGTAGATTAGAATTACCCACCATGCCATCAATGAGCGGAAGAAAACATTTTGCTGAGAACGGTTCGTTGTGTTGCCTTGCACATTGCTGCCCATGCCCCTATTCCGCCTAGAAGAAAATGTAAAATCTCCAACGCACACCCGACCCTTTCCCCCTACCCTCTTGATCTCCGACTACCGGTGCCGCCGATGGCCCCTCCCTACTAGAGACCAATTGTGTCACTACTTCCACACCTACCCCCCAGCCGACCTCCTACATCACCCTCCTGGCATGATTCCCAGTACTGCCAACCCTCCCCCAAGGACGACCTTAACTCCATGGCCTTTCACACCACAACCTCCGGAGCATGCAGATCCACCCACCTATGGCCCCAACGCACATCACGCGTCCCTCGCCAGACCTTAGACCTGTGATTGTCCGCAATGCACCGACGATGTTGTTTGGTTGTGCCATTGTTGTGGATCCACAAGGCAAAGAAGGGCCAACCCACAAATATACGGGGCGTGGGCAAATCAAGGATAAGGGGCACTTCTTGTCACACAAAAGATCAAAATATATTCTTTACTTCAAATTAACATCTAGTACATAATACTGATTGATGATCTTTGGACTCTAAAACTGGCAGTATGTATCACGATAGTAATGAAACATTATAGCTCTCACAAAAATTGATTTCCTAATTGTTACAACGGCGACATCATTTTTTTCCTAGAAAAAAATAACCTTGTGAAAACTCGTTGCTACATAAAACTATTGTGTTACCATGACATATAAAGTTAATGTATACATGAAGTGAACAAAACTCCTCCCTTATCCTAATCTCCTGCCTGAGCAAGAGCGGAAGAAGATCCATGCAGGTGGTCGATGTGCGATATAGAATTGTTAGTGCCATAGGGCAGAGCTATTTACCAATGCAGAGTTTATAGCGAGATGTATGCTTGACTCGCATGAAGCCTTTTCCCTCGTGTGTCATTTCTGGGCCGGCCCATTTACCGAGTTTGCTCGTTCGCGGGCTGGCTGCGTTCCCTTCCTTCATTTGCTATAGTTTTTCATTTTTTTTCTCTCTTTCATTTCTCTTTTTTCTTTGGGTTTTCCTCTATTGTCTTTTATTTCTTCCTTGGTTTTCTTCAGGTTTTCTTTTTTTCTTCTAATTTTCTGCATTTCTTTCTCAGTTTCATCATTTTATTTTATTTTCCTTTGATTTTTTCACTAGTTTTCTTTTTTTTCTCGATTTTTATTGTTGTATTTCTTTTTTTCTTCAGTTTTCTTCACTTCTATTTTTGTTTCTTTGTCGGTTGTCATTACTTTTTTTTTCTTAACACACGTCTAATATTCTTTAGTATGCATTACACACTTTTAGTGTACACGTGAAATATTTTTTTGATACACGCTACATTTTTCAAATACATTGATGTACATTTTTATATTAATACATGTTTTGAACAATTTTTTGAATAGTTGGTTTAACATTATTTTGGTAATAAACATTTTTCTAAAACTATGTGAGCATTTGTTTTACATTGTATAATTTTTTTTAAATGTCACACACATGTTTTTTAAATGCGAACACATTTCTTTAAAACTGGGTGATTTCACCACACGCATGAATTTTAAAGATTATTTTTGGATAAAGTATGTATGAATGAGATGATTTAAATAAAAGACTGTTATTATTGGAAGTAATTATATGTGAAGAAAGAGTATGCATGTATGCTGGATCATTGGAGATGAAAAAAATTAAATTGAAGTACCCATGTGCTATGAAGTAGTTTTAGTGGATGACGACATGGCACATTTGGTAATGTGGAGAGCTGCTTGTTGAGAGAGTTAGAGTTAGTGGGGATCAACAATTTAGGTATTATAGATATCACATACATTTTTTTAATGGTACAAAAAAGGTTTATACTAAATTTTTTTTCACATTGCGTAAAAATTCTTCAAAATTTTCACATACATTCTTTTGAAACACGTGATTTTTTTGCATATCAGGAACATTTTTGTGAATGCTATTGACATTTAATTTAATTGCGCTAACATTTGTTCCAATTCATGGAGTTTTTTCTTACTTTTATCTAATTTTTAAAATAAAAATAAAAGGAAGAAAGAAGACAAAAAAATAGTTAGTGTGACGTCATCATGGCAAGACGAGCCCATGTCATGCTCTCGTGTGCGGGTGAGGGCAAAGCGTTGATGTTGCTCTGGCCTACTCAGTATAGCTCAACTGGACGCGAGGTTGCCCTAAGTCTCGCTATAAACAAAACAGTCAGATCCAATTTATCATTTATGGCATCAGTTCCTTTGATACTAGTACTAGATAACTCCCCGCGCGTTGCTGCGGAAAATATTGCCTACAATTGATCCTTTACTCGACCGAGTAACTCTCCTAAAAGGATCATGAAATAATGAATAAATGATTTTTCTTGGTCAACAATACTTTAAAATGATAGTACATTACTTATACTAATCAAAGTATCACAACCGACAACCAGTCAGATTAGAGGATTATACGGTAGTTTACACGCGGAAAAACAAATGGTTTACGGCTTCAATACATGCCCACCATCTCCGCTTCTTTTGTAAGGAAAAAAACCCTTCTATCTACAACTGAAACATCACCACCTATCTATATCCCCAAGTTTTAATCATGCCAATGTCCATGAGAACTCCGCTGTGCATTTACTTCGATCCATCCCTCCACAGGAAAAGGTATGTGAAAATAACTGAAGGGAAACTTCAGAATCAAGAAAAAAGTTACATGTAAACATCCAAGGGCCTTCTATTATTCAGAGAAGATGAATTCATCTTGCATTACTACTAATTAATATAAGGAGATGTGGTGAACAACTAAGAAAATTTTGGATGGCATATCATCAAATTAAACTTCTGGACTTTTGCAATTCATTGGACATTTTCAGCAATACATAATAGTAATATGTGCAATTGTGGTCCTGAAAAAGGAATGTAATAACATGAGTTTCATCGACTGGATGATATCATTGCTTTCCTCAATAGTTGACTGACCTGGTTGATAAAATCAAGGGTTTCGCACGAACACAATGATTTGGATCCATAGCATTTTGGCACACCTCGATTGATATATATTTTGGGATATGGGGAGTTATGAAGTATCGTTTCTGCAGACCGCACTATAGATGTCAGGGAACACCTCGACACACCAGTGCTCCTTATCTTGAGTTCCTGATCAAGCCGCCAACTACTGCTACCGCTAGCAGTCGTGTGCTATATCGCCGTTCATTGGATGGCGAGAGTACTGCAGTAGAGAAATAGTTACATGTATTAGGAATTGATTTGACAGATAATTAGATGTGTGTGGGGGGCATGGTGCCCATTTGACCTGGGCCCTCCATTCTCATACTTTTGCCAAAACAAAAGAAGGAATTGCCACATCGTACCTCTTATTTGATACCACATGTCAATCTCACCATGGATGTCAAACTGCAATAAATTTATTGAGGAAAACGAAATTCAGATCGTCCGTTCGCAAACTATATCAGCTGCAAGATTCCTCCCATCGTCCCGATCTGTCGGAAAATTCAGAAAGTCAGTTAGACTCAACATACAAACCTAACTAATTGAACTTATCTCCCGATAAACGATCGGAGCAGGGCGTGCCATTGTGTACCTGCTCGTGTGCAGCGGCGGTGCGGCTAATCCAAATCCGATACCACGCAATCGAGGAGAGGAAGAGAACGACTCGACGACACCGACGAGCGAAGAGGAGAGTCGGTGAAGTTAGGAAAGCCACGATGGGATGTGAGGGGACAGATGGGAGATGTATATGAAGGAAAGGGAAGACAATGCGTCGTGAAGGGTTAATTGCAGCAGTTACCACATGCATGCGTTGGTTGCATGCACCTGATTTCAAGCGTTACGTAGTTCTCTTATTTATTTAGCAGATTTCTTTATCTCAAACGGCGCACGTACAGGGGTAAGACCAAGGAGAAAAAGTGATCTCCTGCCTATAAAATGAACGGCGCTTCCTGTCCCGATGGAGTACTTCTGATAATTATTCCACAAAATAAATGATGAGGTGGATGCATGGAAGTACTATGCATGCTAAGAATTGATGATGTGGCAACACTGCTGAGGTGGATAGCTTGCATGTTAAGAGAAATAGGATAGTGGGGATGAACCATTTAGGTATTATAGATCAAACGGCGCACGTACAGGGGTAAGACCAAGGAGAAAAAGTGATCTCCTGCCTATAAAATGAACGGCGCTTCCTGTCCCGAAGGAGTACTTCTGATAATTGTTCCACAAAATAAATGAGGTGGATGCATGGAAGTATTATGCATGCTAAGAATTGATGATGTGGCAACACTGCTGAGGTGGATAGCTTGCATGTTAAGAGAAATAGGATAATGGGGATGAACTATTTAGGTATTATAGATTCAGTAGTTGGGGCAAATATCGATCGTTAGCTTGTGCAATTGGGCTAGCCCAAAAACACATATGTCCCATAACTGATTTTAGGATCCTTCTAGAAGGTTCCCTCTCGTGTTTGGGGCCTAGATTCTTTTTTTGGGGGTTTCATCATTTTTATTTGTTTTGGGGGTTTCTCTTTTTAATTTCTTTTTTTTAATGTGGGAATTTTTCCAATTTCTGAAAATTTTCATATATTTTTCAAATTTCAAATCCGTGAACTTTTTTCAAATTTGTCAACTTTTTACAAATTACAACTTTGTGATTTTTTTCAAATTGCAAGAACCTATTTCTAATTTTGTGAACTATTTTAAATTCGTGAGTAGTTTCAAATTTTTATGACCTTTTTAAATACATGAGTTTTTTCAGATATGAACCTTTTCAAATTTGTGTTTTTTCAACTTTATGAACTTTTTCAAATTCGCAAATATTTTCAAAAATTTTGAACCTTTTCAAATTCACAATCTTTTTCCAAACTTACCAATTTTTCATATTCATGATATTTTCAAAGGCAACAGTCAGTTTGGTCACCGGTCAACTATCAAATGTTGTTAGGCAAGTCAAACGGTTAATCACGGCCGGTGAAGGTTACGTAACTGGGTTAGGCCACAGGGAGCGGCAGTTCTTGTTCCTGGCGCTACAAGCACTAATATGAAGATACTAGTGAACCATAGGGGTGCTCCTATTCAGCAGCCAAACGCCCTGAATAGGGACGACAAACGCACCCCCCCTACTCCCCTCGCACAAGATTTTGGTCCAACCTTTTTTTTTTTGAGGGAAGATTTTGGTCCAACCTATGTGCAGGGCGGGATACCCTTTTCTTTTCCTTTTTTCTTCTTTAACATAATTCAGGACTTCCAGAAATTTTAAACCTATACTTCTATATCTATACTTACTTACTTATACTTATACTTACTACTATTAAATAAGCGGACATTTTCTTTCTTAACTCCACCCGCTAAGTGTATCTCAGGTTGATTAGTACCATCAGATTATCCCATCTAATACTTACTAGTAGAATGCCCGTGCGTTGTCACGGGCTAACAAATGGGTCTATCACGACCCTTTCTAGCTGGCTACTATGGGACAATTTCATGGATTGCATGCATCATTCCTCTAGCTGGCTAGTATGACACAACTTCATGACGAAGCATCCAGTCCCTGCTCTCTGCACTCCTCTATTTCTCTCACATGCTCTTCCTCCTTGGATTTCCCATTGACACCAAAACTTTTCCCAAGAGAAGATCCCTACAGTGCAAAAGAATTAATAGAAAACCGAATCAATATCAGATGTGCATATTTTGCTATCTCAACCACTTACAACCCCTCAACTGATTCTCCGTATTTCTCTTACGGCCTTACTCATCAAACTTTGTCGTGGTTCAACAGCAATACATGCTTGTTTCTTTTATATGCACCCAAAACAGTTAAAAACTTTGTTGATGAAATTTTTAATATTTACCGTAACACGGTTAATCATAATAGAAGAACTACGGTTAGCTTCCCACTGAAATAAGGAACAAAATGTAGTGCCTCGCTCGATAAAAAATCCTTGTCAATGGCAACAAAGACAACCTCGGCTTGCAGCCACTAACACAAACCCCACAATCCAAGGAAGAACCATGACGATATGTAAAAATCACAATAAGTATAGTCTTGTCGTATAAATTAAATTTTCTTTGGAGTTAAACTTATAGTACATGACATGAGGAGCCTGGACTTGTCCTCGTGACACATTAATATATTAAATAGCTTCATGTCAGAGAGACTAAAGCCCCGCCTATGTTGTCTCAATATAGCCGGTCCCAAGCCCGGGTAAAGGAGGAAGGTTGTGATAGGTTTGATGAGTCAAAGTAAAAAATCAGCCACTCTTATATGGAGATGAAACCCAAAAGATTAAAGGCTTTCTTGTTGTTGTTGTTGTTGCATCTCTCAGAGAGACAAACACCAGTGCAACAGGTTATCACCATGTCCCCATAATTGACAATGGAACCAGGGGTGGAGGCAGCATTGGGCCAGGGCCCAGGCTTGCCTCATACTATAGCTACATATATGTTGTACAATGATACTACCGAAAGCCTGTATGCAATGGCCGCGCTCAGGGCCACGGCCGAGGTGCCTAGGGTTATCTGGTATGGACATCATATATGAAGAGGAAGTAATTTGAAAATCTACATGTTTGAAACCAATGCCAGACATGGCACATGAATGTAAGGCGAAAACAACACGGGAACTATAATGTTTTACTTGCACAGAAGCAAACTTATTTATCTACTGCCAACATCACGTACATAATAGGTCGATTTGCAAGTCTATTAGTTATGCAAAACTATAGACACTGAATGATAACAACTAAAAATTAAAACGAGGAGGGATTAAGATGCTTCAGTAGGTATGTTTGTAAGAAAAATACAAAAGATAACATGCCTCATCAATCCTGTTAGCAATTTTGCATAGTTGTCCTCATACCATACATGACACAAAAACGAGTACTTGTAAGTAAACAAGGCAGGAATCAGTAGCACATGATAGATGGGTTGTCATCATAGAACAAAAGGGGCACAAGTAGATACAAAGTCCTCCAAAGAGAAAACAACAACAAATCGAGTTACGAAAAATTCTTGGTCTAGTTTAAATAGAGATCATGTTGTCATGCTAATAATTCATAACCGGTTCGGTAAATAATATGGCATGAAAACTAAAGCCAAAACTAAGAAAATTCTAAATGAATTTAATACTTGAAATAAGTGAAGAAACTAATTTCTGTTGCCAATTTAGGTGTAAATTATACGACAACCTGGAATAAATATCTGTTACATAATTATTTTTGCAGGCAACTGAATGCTTAGAATATATAATACTGGCCATGAGGGTAATCAATTCAAACCAATGAACATGTTCTTCCATGCCAATACTGCAGATATACCAGAATAATGGCAATATCAGTTGCCTAACTGCATAGAGAGATTATGTGCAGGGGAATGCCCTAAAAGAGAGTATATGGTTCTAATGCATTTCACTACATGATTTGGCACAAAATAAATTAGTCCTACGAGATGGAACATAGCTCGTAGAATATATGTGAAAAGCAGTTTGATGCAGAAGCGGTATCCGGATCAATATTGTGATGATACATCTTTGTCATATTACTACATGTATCAATTCCGTGTTCCTATAGCAATAAAAACAATCAATCTAGATCATTCATCAAGCAAAATATACAATACCTTGGCGTCCTCCAATCCGTGACATCAAGCTATAGAGGCAGCTGCAATAGAGCGTTCAGAGGGTTAATGGCACCGTCGCGAGGACTGGTGTCATTCGCACAAGTTGTTGCCCTAGCGGCCCAGGGGGTGAAGAAATACTCACAATCTACTCCAATGCAGTTTCTTTACATAAACAAACTTATTAGCTTATAGGAAAATACATAAATGGCAAATTCAGTTAATTTTGCAAGACTAGTTTTTTTTGGTCAAATCAGAAGAATCCAACTATTATGCCAAATTTATTGTAAGAACAAAATTCTTCAAACAACCCCTTTAGGAGGACTCAAAATTAAAATACATGATATTGGCAGCTGCCCCTACATGTTACCCAAATAAGAATTACCTAAAACACACAACCTAAAACAAGGTTATGAAGAAACATATATTTTAAAATGGGACAACAATGTCTAGCATGTGCGCACATGTGAAATCAAAGAGGTACATGTTGTTTACCTGATGTATGTGATGTATCTGATCCATTCACACCCATGTATGACCTTTCAGCATTCAAATGGTTGCTCACAGAAAGCAAGTTGTCCCAATTTGCATGCTCCTCAACAGTCACATACAGATTTTCATTGTAACCAGTCACATAAAACACTAACCCATACCCATACATAAATAAGAAGGCACAAAAAAGAAAATAAGACAATTGATTATGCACTTCGGACATAATGAAATCTCATTGTTACAGTGCCAGTCAAGAAAGAACAGTGGCTTGTTGGCTCAGTCATAATGGCTGTCGTCCTATTGTTGTTGCAGTCACCGCCCCTCCTTTTTCCTATAACTGAAAGCCAATGTATATATGGATAAAGATTCTGCATTCCTTTTAAAAAATTGTGACCGATGTGCAACTGGTAGGCCAAATCACTATTGCAGTTGCCGCCCTCCTTTTTTGCTCTGAACTCGCTGTCAGCACAACGCATCATACATTTATATCAAATTCATAGGCCAAATCATCTAACATACATGGAAGGAAAATGCAGTTGCTGGAAGGTGAAGCGAGTTAGTGATGAAAATACCTTATAAGTCCAACTTCTCCTCCTCTTTCTTCAGCAAGACTACAGAGGTGCGCTTGGCTTCAGGGTCAATGAGGAAAAGCTTAGTTACATCAGGACTGGTAGTACGGTAGAAGTTGAATGTGTATTCCAGCCTTGAAGCAGCTGCAAGCTCATTACTTTGAGCACCCTACAACTTCTGACATGATTTATTGATCACTACACAACATTTGCATTAACTAAACTTGCAAGAGCATCTCGACCATCACGATTTCGTGGAAACACATGGAACATGTAGGTCAAGAACAAATAAGGCAGAGAAATTTAGCATCAAAGCAATTAATCACAAAAATATGTTTCTTCTTTGCCAAGGAGGATGCTACTAAACCAACAACCGGCAAGCCATGTGGGTCAGATATGAGATGAAGACGCCTATTATAAGCTACTGAGTTCTTCCCAAGCATGATCATATATGCATTTTTTTTCTACAAAGAACAATTCCAAAGGGTAATCAAATCCCAAGGCATGCTACAAAATTTGAAAACTTTGCAATAACTATTCAGAAGTTAAACACGGGATGAACACCTTACAGAACTAACGTGTATGCTAGAGAACAACATTTCCATTACATAACTATCCTTTAGTGTTTCAAGAGATTGAGGACCGTAAAACATTGTGACCAATACTAAGTGGGTAACTATTCCTCTGATAGTACAGTGGACATTTATAGGAATAGTTATGTGAATAAACTCATTTACCAAACTAACAAGTACCTTATCTGTCATCCTTGCTGACAACCGAAAGTTCTAGCTGAAAAGATGCTGGCTGGCCATTCTTTTTGTTCAGTAACTGCTACTCTTACTAAAGGTACATAAAATAATATTCCTACTCTTAGTCATTTTTAAAACACATTAAACTTGACATGCATATATACAGAGAATATAATGTTAAGCAAACGGAAGGAAGAAAAAGAATAGCATAATATTGTAGAAAATAGGATGACCGGGCTTAGTATTGAAGGATAGCTTAAAAAATAAGATGGGTATCTATATATGAGTGGAATTAAACCTGAATTCCTTGTCCTGTCCAAGCAAGAACAATCATGAGCACATCATCCAATTGCTACACCATGCATCATCTTTCTTCGGTAGTGCAAGAAGCGAACTTTGCTGAGATGAAAAATCTTGGTGTAAACAAGTACTCCTACAAGATACGGATCGCATCAATGAATTAAGTCCCTGCAAAAAAATCAATGAATTGAGTACCCGACTGGCTTCCCTAAATATTTGATAGGTTATTATGCTCTAGCTCATGCATGCTGAAGAGAATTATGCTAGTACACCATGAAAGGTTTCAAAACTGACGGGATTCTTAATTGCCCGTACATTAGATGCTTTCCACTTTATGTAACATAAAGGTAATTTGATGAGACAAAAGGTGAATCCTATGTGCGAGAAATTCAGTAGTAGTATACACTTATAAGTTTGAATAAAATTATCTAGCTATCTCTAGCCAAGATAGATGGGCACCATCACTATGCTAGTACTCAACCAGAGAAGCAAAAAATGCCCGTGTATGTTAAACTGCTAATCCGTTAATCACATACACATATGAGCTACACAGGTATGTGAAGCTCGCCCTCTGATCAGTCGCAAATCAGCTTGTGTTTCCACACAGCTGCCGACGCCAGAGCTCTCCACACGTAAGTATTGTGATTGGAAAAAGGAGCAGCATGTTCACGTTGTTTCCAATATAACTGAATATAACAAGAATTAACATGATCAACGGCAGATTGAACAGAAAATTACCTGATTGAATTAGCTAAACAGACAGCCCCATCTTTCCAAATCAACGAAGATTGCACGGCGGGGAACGAAGTGCCCATGGAACCAGCCAGAATTTGCACTATCGGACATGGATGCTTACGCCTATGAAAAAATAGCCTCTACCGGCGGCGGCTAGGATGAGGCTGGATGGATTCGTCCGAGATACCACACAACCACGACTGGATCTTAGGATGTCGTCCTCGTTGCGTCGGATCACGTGGGGTAGTGGGGAGGGGCGTTGGATCCTCTCGTGGGCGGGAACACCATGTTGGTCAGCCCGGCGCCACGCACGCCCAGCATCGCGTTGCACGTGTTGGCCAGCTTTGCGAACAGCGCCACGCGGAGCGGGTCGATGCTGAACTCGGCGTGGCAGGTGAGGCCCACCTGGAGGTGCCGGAAGCAGCGGGTGCGGTTGTCGGCGGCGAGGTCCACGAGGTCGTAGTTCGAGAGGCTCTTGAAGACTAGGAGGAACTTGCCGACCCAACCACATCTACAGGTCGGAGACGAGGAACTGCACCTGCCCGCCGTACCGAGAAGAGCAGCACCGACACCTCATGCAACACCGCGCACTTCTCATCACCACCGGGGAGCGTCGTCGTGGACCACACCGTGATGTTGCGGACGAAGCGCATGGTGTTGGCGTCAACCTAGCGCGGGTACGACCTGACGCGCCACTCCTCGACATGGGGCGCGCCGGCAGGGTGACCGTGCCGTTGGCATCTTCACCTCGGCTATGTAGAAGAGCCTCTTTTGGCGGCGGCTGGGACAAGGCCGATCGGCGGCCGTAGCTGGATCGTATGACGGTCGTCCTCCTTGGCATTGGATTACTCGGCGGTAGGGGTGGAGGGAGGAGGTGAGCGATGTCTCAGGCGGCGGCGGGCGAGGGTAGCGCTAGCAGCTAGGGCATTCTCACGTCGCAAGGAGCGGGGCAAAATTAGACCAGGACGCTGAGCGCTTCTCATCTTTTAGGTGATTGAATGGTAATGTGGATAATAAGGAGTATAAATTACGTGATTGAATCTTTCTTTTTTTGTGTGGGGGAATTAGGTGATTGAATTATCACTTGCCAAATGATCAGGAGGTGGGAAAAATGGGTGGGGCGTGCATTGGGGGAGACCTTCGATCGGATGGGGTGGGGCGTACGAAGTGAAGAGAATAATTACCATATTCGAAATTTCCTGAGTTATGTCCGTACCACATCTGGATTGATTTATTACTATAATTATCATATTTGAGATTTCTGAGTTTATAGCCTTACCATACGTAGATTAATTGTGATTGATTACCATAAATACGTTGGGTATTGCCGGCCAGACGAGAAAAGAGGAAAACCGGTGGGAGGGAGGGTGGTGGGACGAAGAAAAACCAGACGAAAAAAAGCCAGACGAAAAAAAACCAGACGAAAGTGGTGGGACTATTCAATCAACTCGTCTATTAGGAGTAGAGATTAGGAGTAGAGATACTTACTAGTACTATATTAAATAAGCGAACATTTTCTTTCTTAACTCCACCCGCTAAGTGTACCCAGGTTGATTAGTACCATCAGATTATCCCATCTAACTAGATCTAACAACCCAGATTAATCTAATCCAGCCCAGTGGTTAGCGTAGCAATAATAGTCGGACGAACGCACTCTGCCAGAAAATGGACCGCCAAGTACATTTTTTCTCTCAAAGCGTAATCGCCGGCACGTCCTCAGCTCCTACGCCTACAATCACGCTGGCAACTCACGCAAAAAGGAAAAAAAAACTACCGGCCTTCCTCGCCACGCCTTCCTGGGCAGGGCACGCGCGCCCCTGCACGCTCTCCCGCCGCCGCCACGCGCCTCGGGTGGCCACTGAGGCTCCCGGCCTCCTGGTCAACCAGCAGGGAGCCGATGCATCGACACCAACGCGGGATCCATCCGCCCTCCTCGCTCACCGTTGACGCTGCCATGCATAAACAGATTGGCTGCGGCGGCATGCGATCCGATGCCGAGATCACGGGAGAATTGCTGCTGCTGATCCCCACCTCCACCCCCAACCCACACCCGTCCCATGGTCGCCGAGGCCAGCCGCATCATGGGTACGTTTGCCACAACTTAATTAGCAATCACTGTCGTGCTGGCTTTTGTTGGCTCGAGTGCCCTTTTCTATGGAATTTATTTGCTGATGAATCGGTCTCGCCATATCTTGACAAAACATAAAGATTAGATGAATCTATCTGGCCACATCCTTTTACGCTTATTGATTTATGATTTTTTTTCAAAACTATAACTTTTTGTGCAGCAAATTCGGAAACTATAGCACTAAACGCGAAAAAATCAAAACTATGACCCCATCGGCCTCGCGCTGGCCGAAGAGGTTGTTTTCGGCTCGGGTTTGGCCGAAAAGGACTTTTCGTCCAGGCTTTGACCGAAGTAAGGCTCAGCTGGACCGAAGAGGTGGTGTCGGTGGCGGGCCGGCCGAAAATCGTAGCTTCGGCCCACGCGCAGCCGAAGTGGGCTCTTTTCGGCCAGCTGGCGGCCGAAAAACTCTTCGGCCAGGAGTTGACCGAAGAGTTCGGGATAAGGCTCGCCAGGCCGTCTCCTTCCTCTGGCTGCTCGCACTCTGTTTCCTCCTCTCTCTCTCGTTCTTCTCTGTAACCTCACAAGCCCGCGCCGATCTCCACCACTTTGCACCCATTTTCACATCCAAGACACAGAATAGATAGATCATACCATTCTCCAACAGCCTACGGTGTTTTTTGGGTATGGGATAGTTTTTTCTGCGTTTGGAGGGAGGAGCCATGGTGGGGTGGAGAAGGTGTGGTTGGGAAGGAGGTGGTGGTGAGGAGGAGCAGCTGCTGTGGACGAGGAGGTGCGGCTTGGGGGTGACCGGAGTTGAGCCTCCGGTCGTCGAGGGGGCGGCGCTGCCGTTGTCCTGTGGTGCAAGTACTCCGTGAGGTGGCCGGTGCCGCTGAGTGAAAGAGAGGAGCAAGAAGCTAGGGACACACGCTTCGAAGGTATAACCATGCCATCACAAATTTTCTCTGAATTGTATATTTTAATTAGTTTAGATAAGTCATATTGTGAAGTGCAGTGTTAATATATTTGTGGAGGCATTTTGGTGCATAGTTAGTGTAACGGGTAATATTAGTCTTTGTTGTGATTAATGAGAGGAGGACAATGTCTGACAGGTGAAAATGTCTGAATCAGTAAATCTGACAGTTTACTACGGCGCTGGTAATGTTCGATATAATGAGTTGGGGGTTGATCTTAGCGAGTTTAAAAATGGCGTCATGACACTAGCTGACCCGGACAGACTGGACATTAGACAGTTGAAGTACTGGTTGACAACTTGTTTCGGTCTGGATCCTGAAGTATGTTCCGTCAGTATTCATGCATTGTGGACCAAATCCTGTAAAAATGTCAAGTGGGAGTTGATGCCGGTAGATAGGAGCCAGCATTGGTTGTCCCTGTTAAGACGCTGCCGAGACCGAAGAATCCACCCATATGCACTTGTGCAACCTGTGCCGAAGGAGGAGAATACCGTACAACTCCACAGGGGGTATGAACCCGGCCAAGGCAGTGAAGTGGCTAACGAGATTGTTTTATCCGGGTCACAGCCACAAGATGTGGATGCTAGCCAACCCGAGAAAGAGTCAGACTACGTGCCACACAATGTTTGTGGTCCTGATATTGGGCAGAGTAGCCAGTCGATAATATTAGCTGGTTCTGGTTTTGCTGATGGGGATGAGGAAGGGGATGAAATGCAGAGGGTGATGGAGGAAGAGGACGAGGATGGATTGGTGGAGGAACTGGATTCTGAAAATTCTGAGGATGAAGTTGAGGTACCGATTCCTTCTGCATGGGAGCAGGACATATCCACCGGCCTTACGGTGAACGATGGCCATGAGACTCCATGGCAGTATAATCTGAACCAAGTACAAATAGGGGCTATGTTTGATACAAAGAAAAAATTGAAGTATGCGGTGATAAAGTGGGCTATGTCTACGCAGAGGGTTTTCAAGACACACATATCAAGTCCAACAAACTATACCGTGAAATGTGTTGTAACAGGTTGTCCTGGGAAGGTGCACGGGCACGTGCCGAAGTATGACATCCACTGGGTTGTCACCATTGTCATCCCACATAATTGTGTGAGGACGAACCTGCTGGTCAAGCATCCGAACCTGACTTCAAGTCTCATTGCACAACTCATGTATACTGAGATAGTAGAGAAGAAAGATATGGAAGCAAAACACATCCAGACAGCAGTGAAGGTCAGATGGAATTATGTCATTCCTTATGGGAAGGCTTGGAGGGCTAAGCAGAAGGCTATGGAGGAAAGGTTTGGGACGTTCTTCGACTCATATGATAATGTTGTCCGTCTCCTGGGCATACTGAAGGAGAGGAATCCCGGCACTTATGTGAACGTACAACACATGAGGTTGCTGAGTATACCAGATTTCAAGGTGTTGAAACGAGTGTTCTTCTCTTTTTCTATGTGCATCGAAGCTTTCCGGCATTGTCCTCCTGTTATGTTTGTGGATGGTACATTCCTGACCGGTCAGTATAGAGGGCAAATCCTGACTGCTATTGGTGTGGACGGGAACAATCAAATCATCCCACTTGCCATGGCATTTGTGGAGGGTGAGAACTTTCTCAGCTGGGTATGGTTCTTCCGCCAAGTGAAAATTGCCATCGTGAAGGACCGACCAAACGTGTGTGTCATTCATGACAGACATGCTGGTATATTGAAGGCCGTGAAGACACTTCGTAATCCAGCAGATGATGAACCAACACCTTGGAGGGACTTGCAGAGCCGGTGGTGCATGCGCTATCTTGGGGCTAATTTTTTCTCACAGTTCAAGAACAAGCGGTTGATGAACTTGTTCAAAAAATTATGCAAGCAGAGCCAGCAGCGGAAATACGAATTTATTTGGTCAAAACTAGATGAGTTTACTAAGAAGCAGGTCCGTGCGAGGAAGAAAATGGAAGAAGATCAGGTTAAATTAGCAGCACTCATCGCGGATCTAGAGGAGCCAGTTGGTCTTTGTGACTTGCCAGCAATTGACCCTCCTAATACTAAGAGAAATAAGGGAAGGGCAATAAAGAATTTTTCTGAGTGGATAGAGAAAGAGCCTCCAATGAATTGGTCTTTGCTGCATGACACACATGGAGCTAGGTATGGCCACATGACAACCAATCTTGCAGAGGTGTATAACTTTGTGCTGAGAGGGAATAGAGCATTGCCACTCACAGCTATTGTGGAGGCTGTATTCCATGGCACTTTGAGATATTTCAGAGAAAGGCACGAGTTAGCAAAGAAGCATATTGAAGATAATCAGAACACACCTTATTGTAGTCGTGTCATGGAATACATGGCAAAGAAGATAGAGAAAGCAAAGAAGCACACTGTCAGACTCATAGGGAATCAAGAAAGGAGGTATGAGGTTCAGCTTCCTACCGATGGTTTTGGTTCTGGAAATGAGGTGAAGACACACGAGGTAAAAATTGGAACGGAATTTTATCCAACGTGTGAGTGTACATGCAACAAACCGAAGTTGTTGCACCTACCTTGCTCTCATGTGTTGGCTGCCTGTGGCCAGATTCAGTTGGATACTATATCCTTCGTGTCCCCATACTATTTAAAAGAGGCAGTGCTCAACACCTGGACAGGCGAGATGACAGGGTTTAGAGTCGTCGGCAATTTCAACAAGGTAAACGACGGTGAGAGAATATACATCCCGCATCCAGACCTTCGGCGAACAAGTAGGGGCAGACGAAAGGCCCGTCGCATCTGGAACGATATGGACCAGTCTGAAGCTGGTGGAGCAACCAGACAATGTTTGTTATGCGCGGCTTATGGGCATAGGATGAAATATTGTCCCGACCTGAACAAAGATGGTGCTTCCGCATCGACGAGTGCTTCCACATCGACGGCTGCGACAACAGGAGCAAGAGGCGGACGTGGTCGTGGAAGTCGAGTCCGAAGGGGCGGACGAGGAAGAAATAACTCACAAGCTATATAATGTGTCATAGTGGGTTTTAATATGTAATATGTCTGGACTATGTTTTAATATGTAATATGTCAGGACTATGTTTTAATTTGTAATATGTGAGGACTATGTTTTAATTTGTAATATGTCAGGACTATGTTTTAATATGTAATATGTCAGGACTATGTTTTAATTCGTAATATGTCAGGACTATGTTTTAATTTGTAATGTGTGAGGACTATGTTTTAATTTGTAATATGTCAGGACTATGTTTTAATATGTAATATGTCAGGACTATGTTTTAATTCGTAATATGTCAGGACTATGTTAGAATTTGTAATATGCCGTACTATGTTTTATTTGCACCTGAGATTTGTTGTTTGAATTGCAGATATGTCTTCGTATCCGTTGCTTAATGGTAACATCGATAGAAAGCACCGGGGCGCCCTTACGGAAGCGGGCAACAACTTAGACGTGTTGGTCACTCGTACCCCAAAGACTAACTAGCTGATACACGATTTATGGGTTGATAGGTATGTGTGCATATAATGGAGACCATATAATGACTTACTATGTTTGACATACTTTTCATAACCGCTAACAATCTCTTTATTTTGTAGGTTAAGTTGGGCTGGACTTCTACCCTTGGCACGGCTAGTTGAGGGTACATTGGATGAGTGGATTGATGGTCCGGACTTAGATGAGGTAGGTGAACCATTGCAGTTACACAAGAGGCAAGTGAAACGTTTCTCTTATGACAAGTCACTCCTTACCTGCTTAGTAGATAGATGGAGACCAGAGACACATACGTTTCACTTTCCTTGGGGAGAGATGGCACCTACTTTATAGGATGTGTCTTACTTGTTGGGATTACCTCTGGCCGGTGCTGCCATAGGTCCCTTAGAGGCAGAATCTGGGTGGCAAGCAGCGATGCAGACCCGTTTTTTGGCTGCGGTCCCGACTGCTAGGGCCATAGACAACGATCCTCATGGACCTCTTTTTAGATGGTTGAGCCAGTTTCAGGTAACCATCACGGCCACTTAAACAAATGTTGTTTTTTAGTTGTCCAATGTTCATACAATTATTACGTTTCTATGTAGATTGTCTCGTTAGGACATCCCGACGTTCAGTTGTCGGAGGCACAGATTGACTGGTCCCTAGAGGCATATATTCTTTGGCTGTTCGGCAAGACAATGTTTACGGAGAACCACGTGACCACTGTCGATGCACGACTCATCGGTATTGCACGAGAGATAGCTGACGCACGTTGCCCTGCGGATATTCTACAGAGGAGTTTTGGTTCTGCTGTGTTAGCGGCTACGTACAGAGGCCTGTGCAAAGCTTGCTTGTTGAAGTCTAGAAAATCTAGTCTTGTTGGATGTCCATTATTGTTGCAGCTCTGGTCATACGAGAGATTCCCTATTGGACGACCCTATGTCTACGTTGATAAACCTTTTGGTTTGGAGGACTTAGCTGGGACTTATGTGCCTGCTATCGGCGACTTACCTACTATGGGATCTGTTTGGACACGGCGAGAGCTACTTTTATATTAAGTAACAATTAATTCAATTATTTCTTGCCATTCAATAGTATTACTAATGCTTATTTGTTGTCATGCACAGAGACAGTTTGCGCATACTCAGGTTAGGGGATGCTACCCGTCCTTCATGGCGCAGTTTGATAGTTTGCACGAGGATCAAGTTATTTGGGAGCCATACTTGCCTCAGGCTATATCATCGAGGTACCTAGTTGGGATTTCTGGATTGTGCACTAGAGATCGGCACTTTTGGATGACCAAGGCCAAGTTGGTGTTCGACGTGACGATTGAGGAGATGTCTCTTCATAGGGTGATGAGACAGTTCGGTCTATATCAACAGCCTGATATTCCAGATATTCCACACTTGCCAGACCACGTGCACAAGTAAGTACTAATACTATTTTAGTTGGCAGCTCTGCATTCATAATATACCTAATCATGTATCGCGCATGTCAATCTCAGGGACAGTCGCCTAGGAGGAAACAAGTCCATGGCTTATTGGCTTGAAAGCATTACCCTTATGTTGACGAATGGACTACCGCTGCGACAAATATCTGGGGTGAGGTTCGGCCCTTTAACTAGGAAATGTTCGGGTTGTATCTACAGCGTTACCGGCATACAACGAGGATCTACTTGGTTCCATCAGCTGCTCTTGATCAGATCGAAGCCCCTCTCACCAGCGATATGTACCCAACTGCCTCTATTGTGGGAACCAGACACCACGCGGTAAATGCCTTGGTTCTCATATGTTAAGTCTTTTGTTAATCTGGACATATTTGCTTGGTTGTCTATTCGTGGTGTCTATCATACAACGAGGATATAATTGGTTCACTCTTTGTGTACAGGGTGACTTGACACTACAAGCGCGAGAGGAGGTTTCCGCTTTAATGCAGCGCTTTCAGAGGGGAGAAACTATCCCACCGCGAGAGGGCGTCTCATGGTTGAGGCGTCTTGATGACAAGCTACGCGGGATTTACGCAGCTGTTACATGTAGACGGACTTCGGATGTTGCACTTCCTCCTCCAGCACATCGTCCGCCACGTCCCTCTATACAGCATTCAGAACCACGACCCTCTGTGCACCGTTTAGAACCACGACCCTCTGTGCACCATGCAGAACCTCATCCTTCACAACCAGGGAGATCTTCCTGGCATGAGCCACCTCCTTCACAGCCAGGGAGCTCTTCCTGGCATGAGCCACCTCCTTCACAGCCAGGGAGATCTTCCTGGCATGAGCCACCTCCTTCACAGCCAGGGAGCTCTTCCTGGCATGAGCCACCTCCTTCACAGCCAGGGAGCTCTTCCTGGCATGAGCCACCTCCTTCACAGCTAGGGAGCGCTTACTAGCATCAGCAGATGAATCTAGGTAACACTACTCACTACATTCTTTTGAACAGTGTAGTAATCGTTCTTGCATTCTCAGCAGTCACTGATGCTTACTGGTGGTGCTTCGTTCATGCATTTGTATCAATTTTACTTTACCGCAGGCGGCAACCAGTCACAACCGTTCATGCATTCAGAGCAATCACCGATCCTTAGTGGTGGTGCTTCGTACTTTGAGGGCGACCGCGAGGATGATGACCAAGCTACAAACATTTATGGCTTCTCACAGACAGTGTTTCACACTCCACCACCACCACCGACACAGGAGACACAGACCGTGACAGACGAGGTTAACTATGGTCGTGGTTATCGCGAGCCTCGTCCACCGCCTCAGCGCTTATCGCCCGAGGAAGACCCAGACTCGTCGTCGTCCCCCGCAGTGATATGCTTATCTATCTATGTATGACTCATTATCTATGTTAGTTTCAGACTATTCGCAGCTGTGTGTCAGTATTTATGTATGAGACATGCTTCATGTATGTGTTACTATCGCACTTGCTTCTATGTGATCAGGAGACATATATTGTTTTATGTATGCGAGAGACATATTACTATTAATTCGCATTCTTATTCCAGTTACATTTCCAAATAGACTACAACCGATAATTAAGATACAAGTACATCTGAATTAAACGGTGCGGCTGAACTTGTGCAATACATCTTACATACTACAAAATGAAATTCAGATAGAACATAATGCCCTACAATAATACAATACAAACTAATAATGCAAATACATCTGAATGAAATGGTACAACTGGAATACATCTTACATACTACATGAAGTCACCATCGTCATCCTCCGTTGATGCAGCCCTCTTGCCCTTCGACGATGCGCTCCTCTGGCCCTTCGTCGATGCAGAACTCTTGCCCTTGGTCGATACAGAACTCTTGCCCTTTGCGGATGCAGAACTCTTTCCTTTGGACGATGCAGAACTCTTGCCCTTCGACGATGCAGAACCTGGAAGCGGCGGCATGAAGATATCATCGTCGTCCTCGCTCTCATCGGTCCATAAAAATGGATGCTTTTCTGCAGTCCTTCTGAAAGTTTCACTCTTCGGCTCCACCAACTTCTTCCACCTTTCATGCAACCTAAGAAGTTCTTGACGTACCTCCTCATAGGTCCTTTCAGGCCACCCAGACCTACGTAATTGGTGAGCCAACTCATTCATTATGGTGTCACTACCGGTGAGTTCGTCCCATGGAACTATCCTATTGTCCATCCTGAAATCGGTAGCTAGACTCAGCAGAGTGCTGCTCATCTCAGGGTGAAAACTACGATCGAATGGATAATGGGACATCTCGATTACACTACACTGGAATGCTTATCCACCTCCGCCTGAAGGGGGTTTTATAGATACAGAGGAGAAAATGGCGGGAAAGAATAACTGCGGTATGGCGGGAAATGGTTGGCGGGAAGGGATTGGCGGGCAAATAAGGCGGGAAGGGATTGGCGGGAAAATAAGGCGGGAACGGATTGGCGGGAAAATAAGGCGGGAAGGGATTGGCGGGAAACGGGTGGCGGGAACATATGGCGGGAAACGGGTGGCGGGAAGGGGTGGGCGGGAAACGGGTGGCGACAAAATACATTTCAGCATGAGCCATGCAACTTCGGCCCAGGGTTGACCAAAAAGTGACTTTTCGGCCTAGACTTGACCAAAAAGTCTATTTCGGCCTAGAGTTGACCAAAAAGTGCCTTTTCGGCCAGGGGATGGCCGAAAACTATACTTCGGCCTAAGTGTGGCCGAAAAGTACTACTTCGGCCTAACTGTGGCCGAAAAGTACTACTTCGGCCAAAGAATGGCCGACGGGCTACTAGTTTTGGTTTTTTTGCATTACGTCCTATAGTTTCCGAAATTGCTACAAAAAATAACATAGTTTTGAAAAAAAATCTTGATTTATCTGAGTAATTTTTTTGCAATTTGTTGTACAAATCAACCTAGCTGATTTTTATAGTTGATCCCAATAAGTGGAATATTAATCTCACAAGGTCTTTGACTATTTTTAGAGCTGACTTTTAGATCCCTAAAGATTTGCAGCATCAAACGGAATTAGGTCCTGCAGTGATTTGTCATTGGGGTATGTCTGAAGTGCTTTCGGCCATAGCATCATGCACGCACAAGTGCTTGCAAGAACACATATTGATTGATTTTGGGAGACTAGCATGCACGAACAAGCTAGCTAGATAACCTTTCGGCCATAGAGAAACCACCCTTTCTTTCTTGCAGGATTGAGAAGACTGAAAACTTGGAACATTTTTTACGTACAGAAAGAAAGCAGATTGTGCTTGTACATAATGATGGTAAGAAGATCAAATTTATTTTATGGGCTTTCACTTGCAAATCTTTTCAGGTTCATTTCACTCGATACAAGTTCCTGCTGCTTCAGTCACGTTATGCTAATCCAATCATTCTCTTTCATTGTATAGTGTAGGGAGCATGCTTCACTGGACAGTCCTTATATTGCCAGTTTTGCTCACAATAATCATGAACAATTCCTGCTTAATAGATTTAAATTACAAGATAGCAAGACATGTATTACTTGATGTAGATATGGATACTGCTATAGGATGGACAATGCAAATCCATTGTTGGACTTACACGTCCAAGCTATACAGGATGTCCAATAAAAACTTGACTGGAATAAACTTTTGGCTCGCTGACCTTTTGAGACCTAACTTACAAATTGTATAGTTTGGTAATATATATAAGAGAAATGAAAATTTGGCTTGCTGAACTTGGTGTTTCTTTTTGCAGCACAGTGATTTCACAAGTACGGTCAAATGGAAGGCTGGAGGAAGATTTTTGAAATGGCAAAGGTGTTAGTAAGGACATGAGACAAGAGGTAATATTCTTTTATTGTTGCCCTCTGCTATTAGACTGTACTGTTGAAATTGAGCAGCAAAAACTGAAGTTGATATTGCATTGATATCTCTCTCATGTGTTAACTCGGTAGTGATGACAGTGGAAAATGTACGGATATGAAGCCTTACAGTAAAAAGGTAAAACAGTTCTTTCATTTTGTTTGTTTTGCTCTAGATATGTATGACAATTGGTCATATATATGCAGGTCTGACTTGTTTCTTCAAAGAGGACAAAGTTGTTCTCTTCATAATAGTCAAGGACACAACTGCCAGCTTGACATTTTTGGGTTTAACTATCTCTTTTGTTTTCTGCCTTCATTGTTAGTACTTTTGTTATATGCTTATTTCTGAAAGTCTTCCTCCAAAGTTTTGTTTTGGATATGCGCATTTCATATTAGTGAAGACGTGCATTGGCCTTTGATCCTAATTTTAGAAGAAGCTCGAGTAATTTGCTCTATTTTATACGACTAACAAGCAAGGAAAAAAGGCTATTGATGGAATCAGTTTTTTTTTTCTTGTTTCCTGATATTCAGTAGCCTTATAATTAGCTATTTGTGAGTGAGTTTGCCTGCATAGCTATCTTTACTACTTATAAAAGAGCAACCATTTTCTTTCTTAGAAGTTAAATCGCACAGTAAACATGGTACATGAAGGAGCCAAAATAATAATAAAAAATATCAGAAAAGTGGATATAGACTCCTAGCAAGCTCTCTTTTGTTACTTTCATATTTTATATCTATGGGTCACATGGAGGTGCTGTTAGGTGTATGCACTGCTGGGTATCCTTGCCTTTCTTCCTGGTTCTACTGGTTCATCTCTCAATATGAACATGACCCCTCCTGAAAAAACAGTGGCCAATTGCAATGTCTTCTATAATGTATTAGTCATAGACCATTATAGAAGGCATTATGAATTAAAATTACAAGTGTGAGTAATCTCACTTGAGTATATTGCCACCCATTCCACATATTTCTACTCACGTTGTTCTTTGGCACAGTTGAATTTTCAGAGCCCAAAATGCATATGATTTTATTTTGTATGCTCACCCTAGATGCTACCACACAATTAGAGCTTATAATTATCGGTTCTTTTAGAACTAAATGGAAGTACATACTGTTTTCGTTCCTAAGCAAATATTTGAAAGATTCCTCTTCAATCCCAAGCATAGGAAATGGAAAGTTTACCAAGAGTCTGTGGGAGAAATCTACATGTCATCAAGGGAATGTGTCGGTGTACAAAAAGAGGGGTACACTTTTTGTACCCATATAACTGTGCATGGGCAGTCTGAGCCACGGGCACCGCCACACCAAGCAAGGCAAGGGAGGTGAGCCAGGGTAAGACCGAAACTCAAGAGAACTACGATGCCAAGGCCAAGACCACAAAGAGCAAAGGGGACGAAGCAGACTCCCCCGGCAAGATTCTTGCCGGGAGACAGTTCTAGCAGCCCCGACAAGACCCTTGCCGCGGCGACTCGTCCCGCGCCTACGGAGCAAATCACCCTTGAGTCCACTGCCCCCAAAGGGCAAGGATTCGGGAGACATCCCCGTGGCGACATGCAGATCTTTGTGAAGACATTCAAGATCAGGTACGCACTAAGGAGACGACAACCCTTGGCGGAATCCCAGCCGAGGAAGACCACAAGGCCCCCGGCAAGCGCCTTGCCGGGGATGACAGCAGGCGCCCCGGCAAGACCCTTACCGGGGCCCCGGCAAGGCCCTTACCGAGGACACCCGCAGGGCCACCATCAGGCCCACGCCGACTAAACCTCCACCGCCGTTCGCATGCAGCTGCCGACCCAACTAGATGGGCAGGCACCTGCGTGGCGGCATGCAGATCTCCGTGAAGACCCACCACTGCGCCACCTCAGCTGCCTGCCTACCTACGTGGCATCACATGCGTCGCTGGCCAGAGCGTGTGTTGACACAAGAAGGAGCGGCGACGGATGAGACAGGTTTCTCTCCCGTCCCCGATAAAGCAAGGACACCTAAGCAAGACGCATTAAATGCGCCTTGTCATGTAATGCGAGGGATAACCTCGCATCACTGTACCCTTTCCACCTCCTGTGTGCCACTGTGGCAACCCCTTTTTTCTATAAAAGGAGGTCCGAGGCGACCAAGAGAAGGATTCGGCTTTTTGGAGCTCTTCACGCCCCATAGCTAGCTCAAGAACACAGATATACAACCCACCAAAGCAGGAGTAGGGTTTTACGCATCCTCGCGGCCCGAACCTGGATAAACGAACCGTGTGCTACCTGTTAGATCCGCTCTTCTCACGACCCCGCGCCCCGCTAACCATAGTAGGGATTCTTGTGATCCCATAGGTGTCGTTCCCACCGACATCTCTGGTGCGCCAGGTAGGGGCGCAGTTGTGAGAATCGGCTTTAGCAGTTAGTTCGGCGCTTCTTCATCATCATGGCGCCCAAGAAGAAGACGACGGTGGCGGTTGGCCAGTCGGAAGCCGGACAGCCCGCCCCGACACGGGCGAGTAGCGGACCGGTCGCACAAAGGACCCAGGGCGCTGCTCGCGAACACCAACACCATCCCAGCAGCCGGAGTTTGGGAGGCGGCGATGTTTGTGTGCCTGGTAACAGGCCACACGTCGCCAAATCCAAAGGCAGAGCCAAGCCCTTCGCGGGTGGAGCGGGGCCTTCCAAGGTTATCACCGCCCTGCCCGAAGGCGACGCAAGGGTCTCCATGACTCCCACGCCGGCTCCAACAGCGCGCTCCTCCCAGGCAACGCGCGACGAACGGTGTAATCATGCCGAAGATCCCGGGCGTCGCCGCGGGAAAAGCCCCGAGCGCCACTCCCGGGACGTAGAAGACCTGCCCACTCGCCGAGGTGCTGGTGAAAACGGCATGCGACCGCAGGGTCGTGATAGAGCTCCTTCTGACATGGTCAGAAGTCGAAGCGCGTTGCGATCAGTGCAGGTTTCGCTGCCACCGACGCTAGCAGAGGCCCTGGCGCGCGCGCAGTTTCTCCTCGATTTTCCTCCCACTACGGGGAAACTCGACGAATGAAGAGCCACTATCCGAAGCCTTGTTGTGGTGGCCAACAAAGACGAACCAAGTCCGGTGAGGCCCCCGGGTCGACGCTCCAATGGAGTCCCACGGACCAGTGGCGAAAAAGCCGGCGGCGCCGCGACCACGGTGCATTCGCCTCTTCCCCATCCGGTACCGCAGACGCCGGCTCGTCGCGACGTCGCGGGCGACGACATCTGCATAGCATCGTCTGACCCGCGGACCCACTGTGACCAGCACCAAGTTCTTCGGGAACGAGCCCATGAAGACGCTCGAACACTATCGAGCGCCGGCGCGGAGCGCGCCACTAGTCTGACAGGCGAGCAGGGCCTGCTGTGAACCACCCGGCCCCGGAGAGCCCTAGAGGCCTACCTTACGAGGTAGGCTGTCCGGCTTTTACCCGTGAGCTGCGGCAGTTCCAGTGGCCCACTCACCGCACCTTCAAACCTGATGTTGGCAAAAAGTACAACGGCAAGACTCACCCGTCTGAGTTCCTCAGCATCTACACCATCGCGATGCAAGCCGCCGGAGCCTGCGACAATAAGGTGCTTGCGAATCACTTTCCATTGGCTCTTAAACCCAACGCCATGTCGTGGTTGATGCACTTGCTGGTAGACTCTATTTCCTCCTGGTCGGATTTGTGCCATGAGTTTGTGGGCGCCTTTACTGGGGGTCACCAAGCCCATGGACAAGCAAGCGACCTGCATGTCATTCCCCAGAAGGGAGGCGAGAGTCTGCGCAAGTATATACAGAGGTTTAGCCGGGTACAGTACAATATCCCTGATGTTCACCCTGCCGCCATCATCAGCGTGTTTCATCAGAACGTGCGTAACCGCAAGATGCGTGAAGAACTGGCAATGAACAAGGTGAAAGATGTGGCAGAACTCTATGTTCTTGCTGACAGATGTGCCTGAGCTGAAGAGGGAAGGAAGTACCCCGGCGAAGATGCCGGCGTGGAAACCGACTCCTTAGATGAGGATACTGCCGCCCTGGCGAAGAAAGGCCGGCGCCGCAACAGGAAGCGCAAAGGTAAGGCTGTGCTTGCCGTCGAGGGATCTGACGACGCCGGCTCCACCAAGAAAACCAAGGCAGATGACCCCGGCAAGGAAATTGCCGGATGTGTCGCCTGCCGGGCCTTGGCGGCTGCCGAGAAGCCAGGAAACTCCGACAAGCAATACTGCAAGATCCATCGCACCAAAGGCCATGATCTCCAGAACTGCCGACAGGTTGAGCTCCTTGCTAAGAAGCAGATGGCTGAATATGAGAGGCGGGACAAGGAGAAAGGCCAGGACAGTGCTGAGGGGTCCGACAAGAAGCGTGACGGCCAGGCGGGCCGTCGCGGCAAAGATAAACAGCAGGAGAGGCCCGCCCGGGCTCGTGACAAAAAGCCAGAAGACGATGATCACGAAGAGGACGATGAGTCTGGTGACCAAGAATTTCAGAAAGCTACAGAGGCCATGTGCGTCGATGGCGGCGCCTCGCTGCATACCTCTCACCGCCAGCTTAAACAGTGGGCGCGTGAGATTACAGCGGCGGAACCGTTGTTTGATGCCCGAAGACCGCTGAAGTGGTCCAACACACCTATCATCTTTGACACTGAGGATCACCCTGATCGCACTACTGCAGTCGGGTGCTTGCCATTGTTGGTTTCACCAACAATACACAACCTCAAGGTGACAAAGATGCTAGTCGATGGCGGGGCCGGTCTGAACTTAATCTCGCCTGCCGTGATCGAGAAATTGCAGATTCCCGAAAAAGACCTCGAAGAGACGGGCACGTTTCAGGGGGTCAACCCGGGAAGAAGTCAACCAAAGGGAAAGGTCACGTTGCCTGTGACTTTTGGGAGTGATCTGAACTACAGGACAGAAAGGATTGTGTTCGACGTTGCCAAGATCCCCTTGCCTTACAACGAGATCCTTGGCCGCCCAGCGCTGGCCAAGTTCATGGCGGCGTCAAATTACGCCTACAACATCCTAAAGATGCCGGGGCCTGTGACGATCATCACCGTCCCGTCTGACAAGAAGGATGTGCTAATTTACGCTGACCAACTCTACCAACAAGCAGTTGCAGCAGGCGCCACTGCTAAGGCGCTAGCTCCTGCCGCTAGAGCCCCGGGAAGGCGAAAGAAGAAGACCGGTGAGACCTCATGCACCCACTCCGGCAAGCGCACCTCTTCGGAGTGTAGCGCTCCCGTTGAGGACGTGCCAGAGAGCTCCGCCGACAGAAACAAGAAGTCCAGGGCCACACCGCCGGGAACCAAGAAGGTTTCTGTCAAGGAGGACGGCATGGAAGGAGCTTTTACCATAAGCTCCACCCTTGACAACAAATAGGAAGACGCGCTCGTCACCTTCCTACGGGCGAATGTCGATGTGTTTGCATGGCAAGCATTCGACATCCCTGGCGTTCCTAGGGAGGTGATTGAGCACCACCTTGCTGTCTGTCCTCATGCGCGGCCCTTCAAGCAAAAGGTCAGAAAGCAAGCTTTGGAACGATAAGAGTTCATCGCAGAGGAGATCCGGAAACTGGAAGCAGCGGGTTTGGTAAGAGAAGTGCTCCATCCAACGTGGTTGGCCAATCCGGTGGTAGTGCGCAAGGCAAATGGGAAGTGGAGGCTGTGTATTGATTACACAGATATTAATAAAGCTTGTCCCAAAGACCCCTTCCCGTTGCCGCGCATCGACCAGATTGTTGACTCCACAGCTGGGTGTGATCTGTTGTCATTCCTCGATGCCTACTCCGGCTACCACCAGGTCTTCATGACAAGGGAAGACGAAGAGAAAACGGCATTCATCACCCCATGTGGTACGCATTGCTTTATAGGGATTCCTTTCGGGTTGAAGAGTGCTGGTTCAACGTTTGCAAGGGCGGTCCAGATTGGTTTTGAACCCCAGCTCCATAGAAATATGGAAGCTTATATGGATGATATAGTGGTCAAAACCAAGAACAAGGCAACCCTCATATCAGATTTACAAGAAACATTTGCAAACCTACGCAAGATCAATCTCAAGCTAACCCCTGAGAAGTGCGTCTTCGGCGTCCCGTCTGGCAAGCTTCTCGGGTTCTTTGTGTCACAGCGTGGGATAGAGGCTAATCCGGACAAGATCAAAGCTATAGAGCAGATTGAAGCGCCCAAGCGAGTCAAGGATGTGCGTCGGCTTGCTGGTTGCGTTGCCGCCATGAGCAGGTTTATTTCCAAGTCCGCCGAGCGCGCCCTTCCCTTTTTCAAGATTTTGAAAAAGGCGGGCCCGATGGAGTGGACGCCAGAAGCCGAAGCAGCATTGCAAGATTTGAAGAGGTACCTCTCCTCCACGTCAATACTAGTTGCGCCTAGGCCACAAGAACCGTTGCTGCTGTACCTGGCGGCAACGAACCAGGTGGTCAGCGCCGCACTAGTGGCGCAGAGAGAAATTGATGATGAGGTAATAGCAGCGACGGAGCCCGATGCCACCGACGCCGAGACGACGCAGCCAATTGAAGTGCCGCCGAAAAAGAAAATGATGCAGCACCCGGTCTACTTTGTTAGTTCCCTCCTGCAGGGGGCTAGATCGAGATACTCCGGTGTGCAGAAACTGCTCTTCGGCCTTCTTATGGCCTCGAGGAAGCTGCGTCACTACTTCCAGGCGCACGAAATCACTGTTGTCACTCGCCTCCCTCTGCAACGGATATTGCACAATCTAGACGCAACGGGAAGGATCGTAGAGTGGGCACTGGAACTGTCCAGCTTTGGCCTCAAGTTTGAGAGTACCTCGACGATTCAAAGCCGAGTCCTGGCGGAGTTCGTTGCAGAATGGACCGCGACGCCTGACAAAGAAACCCAAGAGACTGCTCTCCCCGGCAAGGAGGCAAGTTGCGACTGGATCATGTACTTTGATGGAGTTTTCTCCTTACAGGGCGTCGGGGCTGGCATACTGCTTGTCGCGCCCACTGGAGAGCACCTCAAGTACGTGATTCAGATGCACTTCCCCAGGGAGGTGTCAACAAACAATACGGCTGAGTACGAAGGGCTGCTTGCCAGTCTTAGGATCGCGGCGGACCTCGGAATCAAGAAACTCGTCGTCAGAGGCGACTCGCAACTTGTCGTCAAGCAAGTCAACAAGGATTACCAGAGCCCGTTGATGAAGGCCTACGTCGATGAAGTGAGAAAGCTGGAAGAGCGTTTTGACGGTATACAGGCAGAATACGTTCCCCGAGCGGAGAATGATATCGCCGATTACCTGTCAAAACACGCTGCCCTCAAGCTACCCATGGAACCAGGTACCTTTGTGCTTCGGCTAACTCAGCCATCCGTTGATCCATCAACAGAGCAGAATAAGAGGAGAAAATCAGGGCCCGGCAACTACTTTCCCGCCGAGCTTCCCGAAGCCGTCGGCAAGGATGTTGCCGGAGACACTGAGCCCGCCATAGGACGGCTAGCTCCGACAGAGCATCAATCTCTTGCCATCAAGACAGCCGCTCCTGTAGCGGAGGAAATGCCTTTAGTACTCACCGTCGAACCCCAGGCTCCAGCGTGGGCACAGCATACCGTCTGATTCCTCCAAACAGGGGAACTTCCTGAGGAGCGGGAAGAAGCGGAAAAAGTAGCCCGTCGCTCTACTATGTACCAGTTCGTCGATGACGTCCTGTACAGAAAGAGGCCGAACGACGTGAAATTGAAGTGTATCCCTCGAGAGGAAGGACTGGGGCTGTTGGCGGAGATACATGGAGGCATATGTGGATCCCACATAGGGTCAAGAGCCCTTGCCGGCAAGGCATTTCGGCAAGGCTTCTTCTGGCCCACTGCCCTCCAGGATGTGACGACACTAGTCACCAGGTGTGAAGCGTGTCAGTTCCATTCAAAGAAACTTCATCAGCCAACTCAAGCCCTTCAGACCATTCCTCTCTCCTGGCCCTTCTCGGTCTGGGGGCTCGACATACTGGGCCCTTTCCCCCGCGCTGTCGGGGGCTTTGAGTACTTGTACGTCGCAATCGACAAGTTCACAAAGTGGCCAGAGGTGGAAGTAGTGAGGAAGGTCACAGCTCAGTCAGCCGTCAAATTCTTCAAGGGACTAGTGTGCCGTTTTGGTGTACCCAACAGGGTCATCACCGACAACGGTACACAGTTCACAAGTCGCACCTTCATGCAATATACCCAAGACCTTGGCAACAAAGTCTGTTTCGCTTCTGTTGCTCACCCACGAAGCAATGGTTAAGCTGAGAGGGAAAACGCTGAAGTACTGCGAGGCTTAAGGACAAAGACCTTTGACAGGCTGCGCAAGAGTGGAAGGCGCTGGATTGATGAGTTGCCGACGGTTCTTTGGTCAATCAGAACGACGCCAAATCGAGCCACCGGCCAGACACCCTTTGCCCTGGTATACGGGGCAGAAGCAGTTCTCCCCACTGAACTCATATACGGGTCATCTCAAGTACTCGCTTATGATGAGCTTGAGCAAGAGCAACTGCGCCAAGATGACGCAACACTCCTTGAGGAAGATCATCTTCGGGCGGCTGTGAGAGCAGCGCGCTACCAGCAAGCCTTGCGCCGCTACCATAGCCGCAAGGTTCATGCCCGAAGCCTTGAGGAAGGCGACCTTGTTCTTCGGCGCGTTCAATCGGCCAAGAATTCCAACAAGTTGACGCCAAAGTGGGAAGGCCCTTATTGGGTAATACGAGTCACCAGGCCCGGCGCAGTCCGCCTGGAGACCGAAGATGCCGTTCCGGTGAGTAACTTCTGGAACATTGAGCATCTTCGCAAGTTTTACCCGTGAGGCGAGGCTTGCCGGGCCCCCCGGAAAGCCACATTTTGTACGAGCCTTGCCGATGACATATGTAACCCTTTGTACAAAGCCAGGCGCAGACCCTGAGCATAAGTAAATGAAGCGCTGGCGCCCTAAGTTATAGCATGCATGCTAGGTCAAGTCTCGTTCTTGGTTAGGGTTGATAGTGCTTAGCGGCGACTAACCCCTGCTTAGAGGTCGAGTGTGTGTCTCTTTATCTTTCTTTTGTCTTCTTTGGTTCACAGGACACACAGATATCCGTGCCGAACCACTTGGGGAGAAAAAAAAGAGGAACAAACCAGCATCTAGCCCCCGGCAAGCCAGAATTGCCGGGGACTGCAAGAGCAAAGATTCACCCACGGCGAACCAGGATTGTCGGGGACTGTAGCTTCAGATAAGTTCTTCATCCCTTATCATGCATTCCATTATGGACTGAGGTATGTGAAACCTCGTTTTCCCCCAAGCTACCGTGCTCCCATAACTCTAGGCCCTAGGGCTCGTTCCTGGGGCCAAGTTTGGTCGTAGTCACGGCAGCGAAATGATGAAACAAGCAGCCTGAACCCGCCTCATCCCTGCCTCCGCCAAAGGCGTGAGGAAGGTCGAGCGAAGTGGGGATACGGCAAAGCCTGTTGCCGGGCAAGGAAATGTTTATCTTGAAGATATCAAGGATTTACTCCTTGTTGTGGGTTCCACTCGCAAACAAATGACCCGGCAAGCATCCCTTTTTCATTAAAAAAACATTCCACTCAGGTACAGTCCATAGGGAATGAAAAACATGAATGCTGGGATTACAAGTTTTAAATTCAACAAAGGCTCGAAGGCTTACAAACTAAAAAGAGATAAGGTGCCCGTAATCCCTTTCTTGTCCCTCTCCTCAGGAGGCAGGTCAAGGAGGCGAATGGGACAAAAGGAGCGCCTAGGCGAGCTACGAGTGGCAGAAGACACCAAGAGAACATCTTGGTGGCCGTCCAAAGGCTGGATGGTGATGGCGGCGCCGGAAGCAGAGCTCGAAGACGAGGCGGCAGGACGTCAGCACGCGTCGAAGGCGTCGGTGCCCGCGTACTCCGACTTGACGGCCTTGCCGCCTGCCCTCTTCCTCTTCCGTAGCCTCCCAATGCCAGCCGCCCAAGGAGACGACCCCGAGAAGTTCAGGGAGCCGGCGACACGGATGATGGGGTCGCCGGTGCCGCACGGAGCGGCACCCGACACCTAATCGGACCCGTCATCCTGCCGCCTACTACCCTCGTCGTCGCTGCCGCTGTCCTCCTCGTCACTCCCGCCCGAGGAGGAGTCTTCACTATCAGAAGAGCTCTCCACGCAACACCTTGCACGGGTCCCAAAGCACCCGAAGACCTTGACGGAGAAAAGGCCACCCTCCATCAGCTTAAAATGGAGAGTGAGCCCCTCCGTCAAGCGGTGGATATGAGCAAACGTCTTCCATCCCCGACAAAGATACATCACGTGAGGGGCGGGGAAGTCGACGCGGACCCGCGTGCCACTGATCCCGCAGCCCCTCATATGCAGCCGCAACGATTCCGGCGGATCCAGCTCCATCTCCTGCGCAAATGGAGTCGGGAGACGAAGGCGACGGCGCGGCGGCCGGCGCGGCCTGAAGAAGAACTCACAAGGGTCATCCCCAATATGGCCCTCCATTGGAGGAGGAGCTGCTGGCGGAGGCGAGGCTGGCGCGCCGCCCCGTCCTACTCTTCCCCGAGCGCCCCGGCCTTGCCCACGGCCTTGCCCCCCCTTCCCCTCGCGGCTGGCTCTGCCACCGCAGACGCAGGAGAAGGAGGGACGCGTTGTCAAGCGGCGACCCTCGCCGCCACTGTTGAAGGACCGGGATTCCCTCTCTCCATGACGGATGGAAGGGAGGAGCAGAAGCTGAAGGAAGAAGAAGATGAAAGAATGCGGGACGCCATCCCCCCTCTCGCTCTTTATAAAGGATCGAGGTTGGGGCTCGGCCGCCCCGCTCTGCCAATCAAGATATGGAAGGCGCAGGGAGCCAGGACCGACTCGCCGCCCCATCCAGCAACGGCCCGGTTTCCCGCCTCCGCCGCTTGCCACCCCAGGCGCATGGGAGACACGTGGCGGACGTGCAGAACCGAGGGGACGGGTGAGACGACCACTCCTCACCCCATGATCGTGGGAAGTGGACGCCTTGAAGACCGCGCCTCAGCCCCATTCAGTAAATGGGCCGCGCCTCCATGCCTCCCTCCGTTTATGGGGAAGACACGACCCGCCCCTTTACTACGATGTGACGCATGCCTGCGGGAACCAACCCCACGCATGCCGCCCACGTCACACGCGCCTCCCCACGCCGCGCCACGCGCGGGAGTCGTGGGAAGCGCAGCGCGCGAAGAACCTTACCACGGTAAAAACCGCCCCGCCTGCCCGCGCACCATTTTTGGGACTAGCCCAACAACGCGTTGCGCTTATGTGTGGCCCAGGCCCAGGGGCTCCTGTCGGTGTACAAAAAAAGGGGTACACTTTTTGTACCCCTATAACTGTGCACGGGCAGTCTGAGCCACGGGCACTGCCACACCAAGCAAGGCAAGGGAGGTGAGCCAGGGTAAGACCGAAGCTCAAGAGAACTACGACGCCAAGGCCAAGAGCACGAAGAGCAAAGGGGACGAAGCGGACTCCCCCAGCAAGATCCTTGCCGGGAGACAGTTCTAGCAGCCCCGGCAAGACCCTTGCCGCGGCGACTCGTCCCGCGCCTACGGAGCAAATCACCCTTGAGTCCACTGCCCCCAAAGGGAAAGGATTCGGAAGACATCCCCGTGGCAACATGCAGATCTTTGTGAAGACATTCAAGATCAGGTACGCACTAAGGAGACGACAACCCTTGGCGGGATTCCAGCCGAGGAAGACCACAAGGCCCCCGGCAAGCGCCTTGCCAGGGATGACAGCAGGCGCCCCGGCAAGACCCTTGCCGGGGCCCCGGCAAGGCCCTTACCGAGGACACCCGTAGGGCCACCATCAGGCCCACGCCAACTAAACCTCCACCGCCGTTCGCATGCAGCTGCCGACCCAACCAGCTGGGCAGGCACCTGCGTGGCGGCATGCAGATCTCCGTGAAGACCCATCACTGCGCCACCTCAGCTGCCTGCCTACCTACGTGGCATCGCAGGCGTCGCTGGCCAGGGCGCGTGTTGACACAAGAAGGAGCGGCGACGGACGAGACAGGTTTCTCCCCCGTCCCCGATAAAGCAAGGACACCTAAGCAAGACGCATTAAATGCGCCTTGTCATGTAATGCGAGGGATAACCTCGCATCACTGTACCCTTTCCACCTCCTGTGTGCACTGTGGCAACCCCTTTTTTCTATAAAAGGAGGCCCGAGGCGACCAGGAGAAGGATTCGGCTTTTTGGAGCTCCTCACGCCCCATAGCTAGCTCAAGAACACATATATACAACCCACCAAAGCAGGAGTAGGGTTTTACGCATCCTCGCGATCCGAACCTGGATAAACGAACCGTGTGCTACCTGTTAGATCCGCTCTTCTCGCGACCCCGCGCCCCCGCTAACCATAGTAGGGATTCTTGTGATCCCATATGTGTCGTTCCCACCGACAGAATACCTACGGTACGGGATACCGAAAAGTGTAAATTGTAGCCCTATTTCCTTCTTAAAACAGATATTTTTCTTGGTACCAATTTATGTTGTATACTGAAATCATGTTGTAGACTCCAATCATGTTGTCTTAAGAAGAATCATGTTGAATTAGCTTGTCCAATGACGCAATATGTTTAATAATGGGGGTTTGATATGATTAATTAGTAAATTTGATGTTCATCGTTTACAACTTATTAGAGACCAAATCAATGAAACATCATATTATTTATGTGGTAACGTGATGTGTTCACTTTTAAAAATACATCCAAAGTGACATCACAAACATTGTGCATCCATTTAAAATATATATGTTTTTTAACATTATTATTTATCTAAGAGAAAAAACGTTTAGAATGTTCATTCATGTTACTTTATAAAAATTCTCAGAACATTTTATTTTTTTCCTATCAAATAATTATGTTTAGCTTCAATACATGTTTTGGGTTTACCATTAGGATTATGTCATCCAGTTTGTTGGGGAATATTTGTGGTTCAACAATCATAGTTAAGTGGGCACATGATCTGTGTAGTCCAAGTGTGGTCTAGGCATGATATTGTTCTCTAATTTTATTCTATCTTAGAATATCTTTATTTCACGTGAAAATGACTATTTTGTTGAAGGCTAAACTGAACAACCGAATATCTCGTATTTACCTTGGTATCATATTATCTTTAAATATCATTTTTGTTGTGTACTATAATAGTTGCAAAGTGGACATGTTTCGACATTTGCCGAGCTAAGATACCAGTTAATCAAAAAATTAACCAATTAATAGAAGACGCAACAAATGTCAAAGTTTGACCAGTTTGTAGGGTTTTGAGGCAAAATTGACAAATTTGACCTAGGGATGAAATCAAATCACGGAATGAACTGCCCGAGAAACTATTTCACGCGGTTGACCTTTTTGTGTGACACCCGACACGAAGGCGCCACACTACACTGTGCAACGCCTCACAGATAGGCGCTACACGCCTGGGCAGTGTCGCACCCGTGTGATCCGAAAATTACTAAGTCAGTGTGCAGCGCCTGAGAGCTAGGCGCCACATTATACAGTGTAGCGCCTAACTTCTAGGCGTTGCACTAGTGGTTGCTTCATTTTGTAGTGCAAACACTAGTGCAGCGCCTGAGAGCTAGGCGCCACACTATACAGTGCAGCGCCTAGCTCTTAGCCTCTGCACAATGACTTAGCAATTTTTAGGCAGTCTGAGGTGCAACGCTGGCCAGGCGTGTAGCGCCTATCTGTGAGGCGTTGCACAGTGTAGTGTGGCGCCTTCGTGTCGGGCGTCACACAAAAAGATCAGACACGTGAAATAGTTTTACGGGTAGTTCATTCTGTGATTTGATTTCGTCCATAGGTCAAATTTGTCAAATTTGACGGGTTTTGAGCCCTGGACATGTTAAACGAACGAGGCTCCCCTGACGTACTGCAGGGTGCAGTTGGTCCACTGACTAGTGGGCCCGACAGCAGTTTGACCCATATGTCAATGACAAATGCACCTTACAATACATCTGGGGAGCTGAGTCGATGTTGAACATGTGAGATCTACTTACCCCAAGTGATATTCTTAGCTCAAACAAAAAAACAGAGACACGCATTGTTCTATGGATATACGTGCGTTGCACGTGCATGTTTACTAATTTAAAACAAATTCCAAAATTTAAAAAATTGTTTGCCTATATGGGAAATATTCGTGATTGTGGGAAGAAATGTTCATGAACTCAAAAAATGTTTATGAATTTAAAAAATGCTAGTGAGTTTGAAAAATGTTCACTAATTTCAAAAAATGTTTGTAAGTTTGAAAAATGTTCACAAATTTTATAAATGTTCTTGAGTTTGGAAAATATTCACGACTTTAAAACAATTTGGTAGTATAGAAAATATTCAGGAATTTCAAAGTTTAATCTTGAATTCGTATTTTGTTTTCACAAATTAAAATAAAGTGCACAAACTCAAAAAAAACGTTTTACTAAGTCAAAAAATATTTACTAATTGAAAAAATGTTTTTGAATTCAAAAAGTTCATGAATTTCAAACCAAAGTTTCTTGTATTCCAAAAGAATCATGAGTTTTGAAAAAGTAACTCTGAATTAAAAAAATCAAATTAAGAAATTTTTCACGAACTTTTTTTCTTCAATTTTGAAACAATGTGAATTCAAAAATTGTTTAGTGGTTTTGAATACAAAAAATGTCAGTGGTTTTGAAAAGGTTCAAAAATTAAATGAAAAGGAATTAAAAAAGGGAAAGGAAAAAAAATGAAAGGAAGATTTGTAAAAATAAAAATAAATAAAAAAACAAAGCGAGAAAACCAAAAGAAAAACCGATCGGTAGGAAAAAAACTAGAATGATCTGGCCCAAACATAGGACTTGGAGCATGTGAGGGTACGCGCTAGGTCACACAAAATAGGAGCCGTGTAGACACGGGTGCCGCCTTGCGTGCTCAGTTGGGCTTTTTTTTTTCCGGCTATTTATCTCTTACTTGCTACTGAAGGATCACTATCTTCGCTGGGGCCCCTGATTGCCGGGAGCCCAGGGTGGGTGCCCCGTTTGCCCAGTCTATGTGTGGGGTTGCGGTGAAGTCGACGAGGCATCGGCCATGAAGCTACTCCACACTCAAGCACATGGCTGATAGGTTGCTCCTATTCCGTGACCTATGCGCTGAATAGGAAGGAAATGTGCACCCTTCTTCCCTCGCACATGTTTTTGGGCCAGCCTATGTGCAGGGTGGGACGCTGATTTTTTTGTTTAGTTTTTGTTTTTCTTCCTTTTTATATGTTTTAGTTTTTTATTTGAAAATAATTTGGGATTCAAAAGAGTTTCAAATTTTGTGATTTGTTGAAAAACTTGTTCGCTTATTCAAGAAATGTTTGCGAAAATATGTTCATGAATTTCAGAAAAAAAAACCATGAGTTTCAAAAATATTCACTAATTTAAAGAAATGCTCGCTAGTTTGAAAAATAATTAGGAATTTCAATAAAATGTTTGCGAACTCAAAATTTCACAATCTCAGTAAATGTTCATGAATGTCAAAAAATGTTCATGAATTTGAAAAAATGTTTATGCATTTCAAAAAAGTGTTTGCATGTTTGTAAAAAAGGTTAATGATTTCGAAAATTGTTCTTGAATTCAAAAAATGTACATGAACTAAATAAAATGTTCTCGAATTTCAAAAATATTCATTAATTTGAAAAAAGGTTCACTAATTCAACAAAGATTCATGAATTTAAAATAAGTTTTGCCAATTCCAAAAATGTTTGTGAGTTTTGAACATGTCTATGAATTTTAAAAGCTTTTGCAAATTCAAGAAATGTTCACAAATTTTAAAATATATTCAAAATTTTAGAAAATATATTCGTGAATTTGAATTTGCTCGCAAATTGCAAGAATTATTTGCGAATTCAAAAAAAAATGTTCACAACTTTTAAAAAATCACGAAACCAAAAAGGAAATAGAAAAAGGAAAGATGAGAAGGAAAATACTAGCTCGGGGAAGGTTGTAAAACCTTCACAAACCATTGGTTGCCATACAATGACCTAAGCGCCAAAAAGCCCAAAATGGGTCGGCCAATGCAGAGGACTTGCGTATGAGAGGGTACAGTCTTGGTCACAGTACAGTGACCTAAGCGCCAGTTAGGAGTCGGGTAGCTGACCTCGTCTATTCGCTGGGGCTCACCCCCTCGGAGGATGCCGCAACGTTCTAAGGAATGATTGGTGCTCACCCTCGTCGATGCGGTTGATGAAAACTATTTCATAAAAACCGAGATATCCAATACGATATCAGTAATGACTAATGAATACAAAGGATTCCTAAATCATATGTTTATTTTGTTTCCACGACAATGGGGCTAAACATGGATGAAATCAAGCATATACATGGAAAGGAGTAAAGAGGAGATAAGGAGGATCAAGTAGGAAGCACGGGATAAGCAACAAAGCACAAGACAACGTCTCATTTGAGTGCACGCGCTCGCATGAGCTGCAGCGGCGCCCCTTGGTCCAACCCTACAAATATCATGAAGGGGCCAACGCCAAATAAGCTAGAAAAAAATGCCGAGACATCCATCTTCGTCATCCACACCAACCCTAGCCACTGCAATTTCTCATCCCCATCACCATAGACATCTCGACCACCATCACCATAGCACTCATCCAAATTAGTCATACTTTATAATCTTGTATCACGTCCAACAAGTATTGTAAGACATATTGTCAATCAATCAACCAATCTTCATGATGTGTTCTTCAATGGTTTCTTGTTGCGATCTGATCGCCATGTGTGAGTAGTCTGGTAAGGTCATGGACTGAGGCATAGCCCTACTACCCTATGTATTTGTTGGAAGGATCGAAGGAAGTGTTTTGATGTCTTATATGTGTGAAATAAAATTGCTTCGTAGTTGTCTATTTTCTTATTCGTGATCTTTGTCTCTACACGTAGCAACGATCACAGACATCGAGCCACGAAGAGGCTAAGGGTAGAGAGATTGTAAAACGCTATTCTGAACACCAGTGAGAGAAGGGTTTCATACGGTAGTGCAGATCCAATTATCTAGGGATATAAGAGGTGTCGTCATTAAACACCCAATGCTTTTGCATGGTTTATCTTAATTACCGAGGCAACCCCGTGCGATGGATAGGGCCTTCAGTTAGACAATTGACTATTGATGCAGGACACATGCTGGCTAAAACGTAATTTGGACACATACCCACTTCGATACATTGCAAACACATCTTCATGTTGACCTCCAGAGCATAAACGACTATCACGATGATCCTGTTCGCAAATATATGGTTGTAAGAACAAGTCCTCATACCCATGCCTATTTTTATTATAAGTGTTCAACTATGCAACTTGATTTTGATCCGGTCTAAAAACTGGAATTTAACTCTCTTGCAATGCTTGGTAGAAACCCTAGTCTCAAAGGTGCACTTCCTCTCGTGGGTAAGATAACTCAGAGTCGCCTCTGGGGAAAATGCAAGAATCTTTTTTGCTCCTTTACCGGATCACTAAAGGAATAATCAGCGACCTCCACTACCAACTGATCTTCTGCCCCTATCCATGCAGATGGAGGGGGGGTCGTCTTCATGCCTTGCAGCCTCGCGGGCGACTCCATAGTCTTCTCCATCCTAATTATAGGATATGCACACCAACATAATGCCTGCAATGTGCTTGACAAAATGCCTCACGGGCTCACACCTTTTTATCAAAAGAAGGTGAGAAGGACTAGCAGGACCACAAACTCGAAGAAGATGGAGGCAACCACCTCACCGGAGGGAGACATGGTTGGCACGATGTGGTTTGTTTTTCGAGTCAGGAGCAGAGATGCCAACGCACTCGCTCTGTTGCTAGCAACCTGATTGATGTTATACTCTTCGACCCCCCTTTCCTAGGATGAAGAATGGTTGCCTCCCTGAGAGGAGAACTAGAATAAAGGTGTCCACCATGGATTGCACAAGCATCTCCAATGCTTTGAGCTACTTGTTTTTCTTGTTGTGATACAACTGTGTGCTTGGTTATATATGGTGGTGCATGCAATCCAGATATATTGTACGTATGGGGTTGATGGAACATTAATAGGTGGTTTACCTTGCTTGTTTCATGTAGCAGTAAAAACTAATTTATGAGGTTTCACTTATAATGCGAATATCTGGATTTCATGGATGCTTCTTGATAGCCTTCCTTGTCGCAACCTTAAGATTTCGAACCTTCCATCCACTGATTTAGGTACTTGAGGATGAGGACTGTTAAAATGAATGTGTTCTGACCTTGTCATATTAGCACATTGATCAAGGAGGACACACTGCATGCGTAAGCAGTAGCACTGATGGAAGTCAATTCAACGATAACCTGCATGTGAGGTGCACGGTAAGATGAAATTCATCGACTGATTCGTCTTTTGCATCTCGCTTGAAGTGTTTGTGGGGGCTCACCTTCCTGTTTTGGCTGTAGGACAATGGGGGTCGGACCTTGGTTTGATTGTCACTGTGCTCATGGGCTCATGGTGCTCGTTGGGATGGTCGATGACGGGTGACGAACTCCATGATTTCTGTTGTCATACCAAAGGTATGAAATAAACATATAAGGTGAATAAAAATTTGGCGATTGGGTGTTTGGGTTGTGAATCATGGACCCAAAAACCTCTTGCTTTCGGAACTTTATACCTCAAAAGCTAATATTTTTTTTGCGGGGCAAAAGCTAATATATTTTCTCCTTAATAAATTAACCTAGACTAAATCATGTCAAAAAAGAAAAGGCAACATGATGTTCAAGGGCTATAGGGGTCCGAAGCGGCGCACGCAATGGAAGGACGCCCATAGGAAGAAGGTCACCGAGGTCTCGAAATTCTAGCCCACGTAAACAAGCAACCTCCTTCTTTATGGGTTGCCCAGCTAAGCTTTTTTGTTTTTTCTATTGTGATTGGATGATATGTTATTCTCAGTGTTGATGGATCTGTTCATGCCAAATTTAATAAATCTTGTGATGTTATCATATATTGCCTATTTGCTCATCTGCATGAAATTATACAATTTGTACCATGGTTAGGGTTTTGAGGATTATTTGATCAATGGGCATACCCAATGGAGCTAGCATGTTCTCTTTACTTATGTACCCACACAAGAGTGCTCTATTAGTTTTGCTATACAAATAATATTTCTTTTTATTTACGAGCAATTATAATGGTTCCAACCATTACCATAATTGCTGAAAGTATGCTGTTAGAATCCTATATTTACCTCCCCAATATTAACTTTGCACATTATTATGATTGGGTCCAGTTTGATATAGTTCCAAGTTAAAAGTTCAAGATGTGTCCAATTTGAGAGGATTCACTTGAATATTTGTTTGCAAGAAAAATGCAACTTCATTTTACAAAATTAAAATAAGCGAGATGTGTGCCTTTGGGGTCAGGGGGCGGAGACCATCAATCATCTTATTGTGCAGTGCTCGTTCTCCACAGTGATGTTGTTTAGACTTCTGGGGTTCTGGTCTGTGAGTCCTCTCGTTCCTACTATCGATAGTATTGTTTGGGACTGGTGGTGCTCGATGCAATCTAGACTTTCCGAGAAGTGGCTTAAAGAGTTCTTCCCCTATTTACCGCGGGACTATGAAAAACTATGGCTCGAGTGTAATGCTAGTGATGAGGGCATTAATATCATTGTTACATCCACATCCCCTGCTGCTATACACACTGGACCAATTACTAGAGCTCGCGCACGCCAATTAAATTACCAGGTACTTTTGTTTCTTGATAATGATTCTAATGTTCATGAGAATATGATTCTAATGTTCGCGTACTTCGTTTGTGCTCAACGAGCAGACCAAGACATCACATAACTCCACCTTGATCAATAAAGCTTTCATCATATATTTGCATCCAGATTGCAATATCAGTTTCTTGCTTATTCTTCGTTTGCTTGCAGGAAATAGACCCTCGTGGTCAGGTTGATCGTGCTCCGGTGTGGGCAATAATCTCTCGGAGTTGGTTTAGCGATTGCTAACACGCGATGTCCTCACACGTTCATAGTCGGATTATGAAAGTCTACTCCTCCGAAAACGATAATCACCATCTCATCGAAAGACGGGACATCTTTGCCTCTATTAGCTAGGGTCTTCGAAGCTAAGTTTATGACTGTTGATAAGGTAGAGGATCTTGCGTTTGATGAAGTTGTTGGAGCTGGCGGATCGTAAGGCGGGTAGTCAAGAGGAGTAATCACATGTAGAATGATGTGTGGCTGTGGGCATGGCCCAAGTCTATTGTAAGGTCATGTAATTAAAACCCACTTTCCATATCTTGATGAAAATGAATCGTTGCTTGTTCTTAATTTTTTTCCTCACATTTCTAATGGATTATAAGAATCCATTTAGAACTTCAGAAATGAAAGATATATCTATTTGAAAATTGATACAAAGAAAAAATCACACTTTTTAGAGCACACAAGAAGTTTATTCAGATTTTGGTATAAATGTTACAATGATGCATCATTTAGGGGTAGCAGTAATTAAAATCTCAAAGAATATGTTTCAATGTCGAGAGGAAAAAATGGACCCGGTGGAACTCCTTCACGCATCCCTTGGCATCCAACCACAACCTTTACACACCCGAGGGCACAACGCACGGCCATATTTACTGCTCTCTCCATTCATAAATAGAAGATGTTTTTAAAATTTTAATATGAATTATATACAGACTGAACTGAGTGAACAAACACACTACAAGTGGAACATGTGAAATTGCTTTCGATGGCTGAGCTGCATGGAGTCGTCCAAATGCAAACTTCGAAATTTGTGGAAATTCATATTTTTAAATTTCAAAAAATTCTGAAAAAATACCGACTTAGATGAAGACATACTGCACAAGCGTCAATTTTCAGGGTGAAATACGTTGAAATGATGGCTGTGTAAAAAATATGGGGCTTTTTAACACATGATATTTTTTATCCTCACAGATCATGAATTTGTCTTTTTTGTACATGTCACATCTCAACGTATTTCATCGTGAAATTTACACACATATGCCTCACAACCTTGTTTACTTGTACACATTTTTTCAGATTTTTTTGAAACCAAAAATTTTGAATTTTGAATTTTTCAACAATTCAGCCTCCATGGAGGCCGAGATCCAAAACGCCCTATTCTAAAAGGAGTCTATATACATTTAGAAAACTGTTAGAGCATCTTATATTTATGAATGATGAAGGAAGCAGTTGACTAAAACATGGGCAATCAAAACCTTGATGGTAATGTATGTTGTGGGAATTGCATGATGTATTACTCAAGTGCAAACACACGTATATATGAAGTACAACGGTGGGTCGCGACCTCAACTATACAAGGCAACTAGGAGGTAGGCCCAATACACAAATATGCACAACACATATACTCAACACCCCCCGGCAGTCGAAGCAGCACCACTGCTGACGCAAAGACTGGACCGGAACTCCTCGAATGATGTCGTAGGCAAGCCCTTGGTCATGATATCTGCAAATTGTTGGGAAGTAGGAAAGTGTAGAACACGAATATGTCCAAGGGCCATTTGTTCCCGAACAAAATGAATATCTAACACAATATGCTTGGTCCGACGATGATGACCGGGTTAGCGGAGAGGTAGATCGGCGAGACGTTGTCGCACTAGACCACCGTGGCACGATCGACGGGATAAGAGAGCTCCTGAAGCAGCTGGTGAAGCCACGAACACTCGGCGATGACGTTGGCCACAACACGATACTCAGCCTCAGCACTGGAGCGAGAGACTGTAGGCTGCCGCTTGGACAACCACGAGATTAGCGAGGGTCCAAGGTAGACACAGTAGCCCGAGGTGGAGCGACGAGTGTCAGGGAAGCCCGCCCAGTCGACATCGGAGTAGGCAGTGAGGGCGGTGTCGGTGGAGGTGTGGAGCGTGACGCCGAGGTCCATAGCGCAACACACATAGCGGAGAATCCGCTTAACAACAGCCCAGTGAACGTCCCGAGGAGCATGCACATGAAGACACACCTGCTGGACGGCATACCGGATCTTCGGTCGAGTCAGAGTGAGGTACTAAAGAGCACCAACGATAGACCGGTAGAAGGAAGCATCTGAAGCAGGAGAACCATCCGCGGCAGAGAGCTTGGCCTTCGTATCAACAGGCATAGCGGCGGGCTTGCAGTTAAGCATGCCAGCACGATCCAGGAGCTCATGAGCGTACTTCTGTTGATGAAGGAATAAGCCATCCGGACGTCGCACCACCTCAACACGGAGGAAGTAGTGCAAAGGACCCAAGTCCTTGATGGCGAACTCAGCGCAAAGACGAGAAGTGAGCTGACTGAGAAGACTAGATGTACATGCCGTCAGGATAATGTCATCGACATAAATCAAAAAGTATGCCGTGTCGGAGCCTTGGTGATAGACGAAGAGCGATGCATCCGAGCGGGGAGAGCGAAACCCGAGCTGGTGCAGAAACGCCGCGATGCACTGGTACCAAGCGCGAGGGGCCTGCTTAAGTCCGTACAAGGACCACGAAAGCAAGCACACATGGTCAGGAAGTGCTGGATCAACAAACCCTGTGGGTTGCTGATAGAAGACATGCTCCTCGAGGTGACCATGAAGGAAGGCGTTGGAGACGTTCATCTGGTGCACCGGCCAAGCATGGGAGACCACAAGGTGGAGAACCGTGCGAATCGTGTCGGGCTTAACAACCAGAGTGAAGGTGTCGGTGAAGTTGATGCCAACACGTTGCCAGAAACCATGAACAACCCAGTGTGCTTTATAGCGGTCGAGGGGACCATCGGGACAGAGCTTGTGTTTGAAGACCCACTTCCCGGTAATCACGTGGCGTGCCGGGGACGGGGAACAAGCTGCCACGTCTGGTTGCGCAGCAGGGCATCAAAATCCTATTGCATCGCAGCCATCCAAAGCGGGTAATGAAGAGCGGCTCGAACGGAGGATGGCAATGGCGATGGCATAGAGGTGGATGCCATGTGGACGTACTCGTCCGAGGCATACTGCGAGCTTGGGCGAAACACACCCGTACAGGCGTGAGTGACCGGGACGACCGCGGGTGGCTCAATCGTAGTCGCCGGTGAAGGGGGCGCCTGGGTCACGGGCGCCGAGGCCGCAAACGGAGGGAGCGCCTGAAGGAAATATGCCCTAGAGGAAATAATAAAGTTGTTATTTATATTTTCTTATATCATGATAAATGTTTATTATTCATGCTAGAACTATATTAACCGGAAACTTAGTACATGTGTGAATACATAGACAAACAGAGTGTCCCTAGTATGCCTCTACTTGACTAGCTCGTTAATCAAAGATGGTTAAGTTTCCTAACCATAGACATGTGTTGTCATTTGATGAACGTGATCACATCATTAGAGAATGATGTGATGGACAAGACCCATCCGTTGGCTTAGCATTATGATCGTCTAGTTTTATTACTATTGCTTTCTTCATGACTTATATATATTCGTCTGACTATGTGCTTATGCAACTCCCGAATACCGGAGGAACACCTTGTGTGCTATCAAACATCACAACGTAACTGGGTGATTATAAAGATCCTCTACAGGTGTCTCCGAAGGTGTTTGTTGAGTTGGCATAGATCGAGATTAGGATTTTTTACTCCGTGTATCCGAGAGGTATCTCTGGGCCCTCTCGGTAATGCACATCACTATAAGCCTTGCAAGCAATGTGACTAATGAGTTAGTTACGGGATGATGCATTACAGAACGAGTGAAGAGACTTGCCGGTAATGAGATTGAACTAGGTATGATGATACCGATGATCGAATCTCGGGCAAGTAACATACCGATGACAAAGGGAATAACGTATGTTGTTATGCGGTTTGACCGATAAAGATCTTCGTAGAGTATGTTGTTATTGATGGAAGATATGTCTCGGTCATGTCTACATAGTTCTCGAACCCATAGGGTCCGCACACTTAACGTTCGATGACGATTTGTATTATGAGTTATGTGTTTTGGTGACTGAAGTTTGTTCGGAGTCCCAGATGAGATCACGGACATGACAAGGAGTTTCGGAATGGTTGAGAGGTAAAGATTCATATATTGGAAGGTTGTATTCAGACATCGGAATGATTCCGAGTGATTCGGGGATTTTACCAGAGTATCGAGGGGTTACCGAAACCCCCCGGGGAATATTGGGCCTACATGGGTCATAGGGGAGAGGGGAGGCAGCCCACAAGGGGTAGCCGCGCCCACTCCCTATAGGGAGTCCAAATTGGACTAGGGAGGGGGGCGCGCCACCCCCTTTCCTTCTCCTCTTCCTCTCCCCCCCGGAAAGGAAAGAGAGTCCAACTAGGATTGGGAGTCCTAGTTGGACTTCCCCCTTTGGCGCGCCCCCTAGGCCGGCCGCCTCCTCCCCTCCTCCTTTATATACGGGGCAGGAGGGCACCCCAAAGGCACATCAATTGTTCCTCAGCCGTGTGCGGTGTCCCCCTCCACAGTTTATCACCTCGGTCATATTGTCGTAGTGCTTAGGCGAAGCCCTGCGCGGATCACATCACCAACACCGTCTCCATGCCGTCGTGCTGACGGAACTATCCCTCGACCCTCTACTAGATCAATAGCTCAAGGTACGTCATCGTGCTGAACACGGAGGTGCCGTATGTTTGGTACTTGGATCAGTTAGATCGTGAAGACGTTCGACTACATGAACTGTCAGAGTAAGTGACCACGGGTAGCCTAGCCGGCTCCCCCTGGCCTTTCTGCAAAAATTACGAGCTGATCCGGCTCTCAAGAACCCAAGACATGGGGCCGCCTTCCCCTGGCCGGCTGTCTCCCAGGCCGGCTATTGGAAGGCGGCCCGACTTTAGCCCTCATGAAGAAGTCCGCGGGAGGGCCGGCTCCGAGGAGCCGGCTGCGAGAAGGCCGACTCGAAGGAGCCGGCTCCCATAAAGCCACCGTACCCTCGAAGTCTGCATCCACATAACGGCGATGTGACGGGGTGTGGCTACAGTGAAGCCTGCCACCCCCGAATCCCGGAGCGCGTCTGGCACAGTGCGCCGTACAGGTGGCCATGACCCGTTCGGCGCAGCACTGTTGCCACGTTGACCCTGATGTCATCCACGACGGGCTACCAGTACGGCCCACGGGCGGTGGGCCCCTTCGGGCAGAGAGACACCCGAAGGCGGCCTGGCCTCCCCTAGTCGGCCCAAGACGGAGCCGGCTCTCTCCGGCCGGCTTGCCACCCCCTCGAAGGAGACGCCCCATTAAGGAGACAAGACGCGGTGAGGCTACAGTGGTCACCCGCCGGACGGCAGCACTGTAGCCACGCTTACCTCGGTGAAGCCCTCGTCACCAAGATTGAGCAACAGTAACCAGCCACCGACAAGGCCCTGGACAGTGGGGCCTGCCTGTCGACCAAGGAGCCGGTAGCCGGCGGGACCCACCAGCCGGCGGGCCCCAGCAGCCGGCGCAGAAGCCGGAGAGCGAAGACACAGATGGCTGGGCCCCACGCCCAGCTGGATTACCATTGTACCCCCGGGGGGTAGGCCTATATAAACCCCCCGGGACACCCATGCAAAGGGTTGATCCCTGCTAGTTTTAGACACCACGGAGGGAGGAGAAGAGAGCAAGCAGAGCCCTTCTTCATCCTCTCGCCAAACAGCTCAAGGAGCATCGTGTAGCTACTTGTTCATCTAGTGACCATGCGGAGACCCCGCAGAGCAGCAGTAGGGGTGTTATCTCCACGGAGAGCCCCGAAGCTGGGTAAGATTCGCCGGCGTGCATGTCTTCGCCTCATCCCGTTTCCAAGCACCGGCGATGTTTTACTGGCTCCCACAATGATAAGCCACCCGTTGGCATATGTCGCACCTACCACCCGACATTTGGCACCCACCGTGGGGCCAGGTGCACCGTCGTCCGGAGACCTGTTCTGGACGGGAACCCTCTTCCTCCCCCGCGAGCGTAGCCAGCCCGGCACGCCCGATGACGCTTGCCACGACGCGCTGCAAGGCGTCACCAACGCCTGCGTAGCGAGCAGCCTCGCTGATCTCCTCGACAAGACCCTCATCTCCGACGAGCTCGCCTCCGACGCCGGCACCGACCACCTCGTCAACCTCCTCGGCCGGCTCTATGTCTCCGGCGAGCCTGCTATGGACTTGGAGTCAGTTGGCTCCACCAATCTGATGCCTGTCGACTCCGACACGGCCTCATTCGACACCTTCCCCACCAACGTCACGATCTACAACGACCCGCTTCCCTGAGCCGATGGCTGTGACGCTGTCACCACCGAGGTGATGGTCATCGGCCACGACAGCGCTGCTGATGAGAGCGCCCACGACGCCCCGCACGCGGCGGTCCACGACTTGTCCATCCCCCTCCCGGCCGATGCCGATGCTGAAGCACTGGAGGCTCGCCGCCTCGCCCTCCTCGCAGAGGGCCGGAAGTTGGTTTCCATGAGACGCCTCGCTGAGGCCCACCGACACGAGGCCGACCGCGCCGCCTTTGGCACGCCGCCCCCAGGCGGACCCAGCTGGGTCGGCGTTGTCAGACAGCGCGGCGCTGTCGTTGCCGACACGTTAGGAGTCGACCGCCCAGTCTACGCCACTCCACTCGAGAACCTGCGCGCTGCCCAGGCGGCCGTAGACGAGCTAGACGGACTGGGGGCCGAAGAACTCCCCCACATGACCCGACGCATCCAGCAGCTGATCGATGCAGCCGCGTAGCGGCACGAAGCCGACGCCCGCGCGGAAAGCCCTCCCCCCATGCCGAGATCACGGCGCGACGTCCCGAACGCCGACTGTGGTTAGAGACCGCGCGCGGCGCGAGAAAGAGCCGGTTGCCAGCCGAAGCCAAACCCGGATCTCCATCGAGCGAGACGCAGAAGGCCACCCTCGGGCCGTGGAGTGGCGGGGCAACCCGCCTCCGCCTCGGCCCTGTGGAGAGAGATATCCCACCCCTCCGCCTGTGGCGCATCCGACTCTCAGCGGCCGGCTAGGTCGCCGCGAAGGAGTCGGCGAGAACGACGCCCGCCATCGGATCGACCACCTGGCGCGATCCCTGGCGCTGGAAGAAGAAGACGATGTCGGTCCGCTTTGCTTCGGCCCCCGCATCCGCGACGAGCCCTTCCCCAAAGGGTTCTCGCTCCCAAGAGACACGCCCAAGTACAACGGCTCCGTGAAGCCGGAAGATTGGTTGATCGACTACTCCACGGCGGTTAGCATAGCCAACGGCAACCGGCGCGTTGCCGTGAAGTACGTACCCCTCATGCTGCAAGGCACGGCGCAGACCTGGCTCAACAGCCTCAAACCACACAGCATCAACAGCTGGCTAGATTTCACGGAAGCTTTCGTCCGCAACTTCACCAGCACCTACAAGCGGGCTCCCAAGCCCAGACAGCTCTCCTTATGCGTACAAGGCCCCGCCGAGTCAACTCACGACTACCTCACGCGTTGGGCCGAGCTCCGCAACTCTTGCGAAGGGGTGCACGAGGTGCAAGCCATAGAATACTTCACAGCCGGGTGCCGAGAAGCTACCCTCCTCAAGCACAAGCTTCTCTGCGACGAGCCGACTACCCTCGACGAGCTTCTGGACATAGCGGACAAGTACGCCACCGCCGACTCCTCAATGAAGACCGAGCTCCGGGTAGACGCGTCCAGAAAAGTACTCAACCCGGCGCCCAAGACGCCGGCTGGGGATTCCGGCCGACGCCCACACTCGAACGACCACAAGCGCAAGGGCCCCGCGCCGCCTCCCGCCAGTCGGCAGGTGGCCACAGTCGAAGACGTGCCGCCCGAAGGGCGGCCCGCACCCAAGAAACCCAAGGGCGGTAGGCCGGCTTGGCAGCCGGCCTTCTCCTACGAGCAAACTCTCAACGCCCCATGCAAATTCCATAGCGGCGCGAAGCCGTCCAACCACACAACCCGGAAGTGCCATTGGCTCACCCGAATCTCCAAAGGCGAAGGGCTCGCGCCGCCTCAGCCAGCTGGCCCGTCGCCTCCGGTTCCGCCACCGCCGGCCGCTCGGCCCGCAGTCGGAGCCGTGCGTGATGAGTTCCCCGACGAGCATGCCGCCTATATCGTCTTTACAAGCTAGCCCGAAGACTGGCGCAGCAAACGCCGAGAGAACCAGGAAGTCAGTATGGTTGCTGCCAACCCCGCCGAGCACATGCACTAGTCAGAAAAACCTATCAGCTGGAGCCGGGCCGACCACCCAGAGGTGATGCCATCTCCCGGCTCTTATGCGTTGGTTCTGGATGCCACCCTTGCAACGGACAGACGCGCCGCCCGCTTCTCCCGTGTGTTGATAGATGGCGGGAGCAGCATCAACATCTTGTACCGCGACACCCTGGAGAAGCTGAACGTCAAGACAAAGCAACTCATGCCTACTCGGACAGTGTTCCATGGCATCATACCCGGCCTGTCCTGTGCCCCCATTGGCAAGATCAAGATTGATGTACTTTTTGGGGACAAAGAGCATTTCCGCCGGGAAGCGATCTGGTTTGAAGTGGTGGACCTGGAGAGCCCTTACCATGCATTGCTTGGCCGACCTGCCTTGGCCAAATTCATGGCAGTTCCCCACTATGCATACCTCAAGATGAAGATACCAAGCACCAAAGGCGTCATCACCGTAGCCGGCGATTACAAGAAGTCCTCTGAGTGCGCAGCAGCCAGCAGTCGGCTGGCTGAGTCCCTTGTGATTGCCGAAGAAAAGAAGATGTTGGACCGAGTCGTGGCCATAGCCGGCAAGCAGTCGGCCTTGTCCCCCGATCCCAAGGAGCACGATGCTCAAGGATCTTTCCAGCCGGCTAAGGAGACGAAGAAGATACCCCTTGACCCCGAGCACCCAGAGAGGTTTGCGTCATCGGGGCAAACCTAAACAGCAAATAGGAAGGCGAGCTCGCTGATTTCCTCCGTGAGAATCAGGACGTCTTTGCGTGGTCCCCCAAGGACATGCCGGGCGTTCCGAAGGAATTCGTTGAGCACAAACTACACGTCCGAGAAGACGCAAAGCCAGTCAAACAACCCCTCCGCCGACTGTCGGAGGAGAAACGCAGGATTGTGGGAGAGGAGATAGCCCGGCTTCTGGCAGCCGGCTTCATTATGGAAGTTTTCTTTCCAGAGTGGTTCGCCAACCCGGTCCTCGTGCTAAAGAAAAACAACAAGTGGCGCATGTGTATAGACTACACGAGCCTCAACAAGGCCTGCCCCAAAGATCCCTTTGCCCTGCCAAGGATTGACCAAGTGATAGACTCCACGGCCGGATGCGAGCTGTTGAGTTTCTTGGATGCTTACTCAGGGTATCACCAGATAAAGTTAGATCAGGCAGACCGCCTGAAGACCGCCTTCATCACGCCATTCGGAGCCTTCTGCTACCTGACTATGACATTCGGCTTGAGAAATGCCGGTGCCACTTTTCAGCGTTGCATGCAGAAGTGCCTCCTCAAGCAACTCGGCAGAAATGCCCATGTTTACGTAGACGACATTGTGGTGAAGACGGAGAAGCGCCGCACCTTGCTGGAAGACCTCAAGGAAACATTTGAGAACCTACGTCGGTTCCAAATCAAGCTTAACCCCGAGAAATGTGTGTTCGGAGTACCAGCCGGCCAGCTCCTAGGCTTCCTGGTCTCCGAACGCGGCATTGAATGCAACCCAGTAAAGATCAAGGCCATTGAGAGAATGACGATTCCCACCAAGCTTCGAGACATCCAGAAGTTCACCGGGTGCTTGGCCTCCTTAAACCGCTTCATCAGCCGGCTCGGAGAGAAAGCTCTTCCCCTCTACCGCCTCATGAAGAAGACCAACCACTTCGAGTGGAATGACCAAGCTGACCAAGCTTTCCACGAGCTGAAGAAGATGCTGGCCACACCGCCAGTCCTGGCGGTGCCTACTGAGAAAGAGCCCATGCTCCTCTAAATTGCCGCAACCAGCCGGGTGGTCAGCACCGTCATCGTAGTCCAACGCCCAGAAGAAGGCCGAGCCCAGCCGGTCCAGAGGCCGGTGTACTATTTGAGTGAGGTGCTGTCTACCTCGAAGCAGAACTACCCGCACTACCAGAAGATGTGCTACGGCATGTACTTCGCCGCCAAGAAGCTGAAGCCCTACTTCCAAGAGCATCCCATCACGGTTGTATGCACCGCCCCGCTGGCCGAGATCATAGGCAGCCGGGATGCGTCCGGCCGGGTGGTGAAATGGGCCATCGAGCTGGCCCCTTACGCGATCTTCTACCAGCCTCGCACCGCCATCAAATCCCAAGCATTGGCCGACTTCCTCATCGACTGGGACGAGACCCAGTACCTGCCGCCGGCTCCCGACTTCACTCATTGGCGCATGCACTTCGATGGGTCCAAGATGCGCACCGGCTTGGGAGCCGGCATCGTCCTCACCTCTCCCAAAGGCGACAAGCTCAGATACACGCTGCAAATCCACTTTGCCGCCTCCAACAATGTAGCCGAGTACGAGGCGCTCATACACGGGCTCCGGCTTGCCAAAGAGCTCGGCATTCGCCGGATCCTATGTTATGGCGACTCGGACTTGGTGGTCCAGCAATCATCCGGCGACTGGGACGCCAAGGACGCAAATATGGCAAGCTACCGCTTCCTCGTTCAGCAGATCAATGGGTATTTTGAAGGATGCGAGTTCCTCCACGTACCGCGAGCCGACAACGAGCCAGCTGATGCTTTGGCTCGAATAGGCTCCACCCGGCAAGCAATACCAACCGGCGTCTCTCTACAACGCCTCCTCAAGCCGTCTATCAAGCCGTCTCCAGAGTCCGATTCCATCTTCGTGCCGCCTGACCCCGACGCGGCCGGGTCCGGCTCGAAGAACCAAGTAGGTGGCCCGGGGACTTCGATAGTCGGCCAGGGGGTATCAGCAGGCGGCTCAGGGACTTCCATAGTTACGCCCGACCCGGGGACTGCCTCACCCGGCTCGGGGACTGCGGTAGTCGGCCCGGAGACTACACCAACACAACAGGCGGCGGCCGACTCCAGCATTTCACCGCCCAACCCGCCCGCCCTGGTCGCAGTAGCCGTTTTGGCAATAGAAGAAGTCGCAGCTCCGTCATGGGCTCAATCCATCCTCAACTTCCTAATAAACCAAGATTTGCCGGCTGACGAAGTAGAGGCAAGACAAGTCCAACGCCGAGCCGGAGCATACACAATCGTCAACAGAGAGCTCGTCAAGCGCAGTGTCATTGGAGTCCTCCAGCGATGCGTCGAGCAAGAGAAGGGCATTGCAATCCTCAGAGACATCCACCAAGGAGAATGCGGCCACCATGCGGCCTCAAGATCACTCGTCGCCAAAGCCTTCCGCCATGGTTTCTTTTGGCCGACTGCTTTGCATGACGCCAAGGAGTTAGTTAAACATTGCAAAGGGTGCCAACTCTTCAGCTCCAAGCAACACATGCCGGCTTCAGCACTCAAGACCATTCCCCTCACTTGGCCCTTCGCTGTTTGGGGACTGGACATGGTGGGCCCATTCAAGACGGCGCGCGGCGGCATGACACATCTGCTTGTCGCCGTGGACAAATTCACCAAATGGATTGAAGCAAAGCCGATCAAGAAGCTGAATGGGCCGACTGCCGTCACATTTATCGTAGATATAACAACTCGGTACGGCGTGCCACACAGCATCATCACCGACAATGGCACAAATTTCGCCAAGGGAGCATTGGCACGTTTCTGCGCGACGCAAGGCATCCGGTTGGATCTAGCATCCGTTGCCCACCCGCAGTCAAACGGCCAGGTCGAGCGAGCCAACGGCCTCATCCTTTCCGGCATCAAGCCCCGACTGATCGTACCACTGGAGCGTTCAGCCGGCTGTTGGCTCGATGAGCTGCCGGCTGTCCTCTAGAGTCTGCGCACTACACCAAACAAGTCAACCGGCTTCACCCCTTTCTTCCTCGTGTATGGTGCCGAGGCGGTCATCCCAACCGACATCGAGTTCGACTCGCCTCGAGTAACCATGTACACGGAAGCGGAGGCCAAGGAAGCACGAGAAGACGGCGTCGACTTGCTGGAAGAAAGCCGGCTGTTAGCCCTCAGCCGGTCCGCCATCTATCAGCAGGGCCTGCACCGCTACCACAGCCGGAAGGTCAAGCCAAGATCCTTCCAAGAGGGCGATCTTGTGCTCCGGCTGATCCAGCGAACAGCCGGCCAGCACAAGCTCTCGGCACCTTGGGAGGGCCCCTTCATCATCAGCAGAGCCTTAGGCAACGATTCCTACTACCTGATCGACGCGCAGAAGCCGAAGGCACGAAAGAGAGACGACTCCGGCAAGGAGTCAGAACGACCATGGAACGCCAACCTCCTCCGAAGGTTTTACAGCTGAAATGCGGTATGTATCACGCTAACTTTTGTACTAAGTACGAGACAATAGGGCCCCCGAGGAGAGCTCGGGGACTGCCATCTTTTGTCTATAAATGAAAAGTATCATGCTTATGGCCTTGTCATTGCATTCACTTTTCTCCGTCCGGCACCGGGTTCGACTAGTCGGCCCGGGGACTGGCCGCCTGGAGTTATATTAGAAGTCCTACCCGCAGTCAGACAAGTAGTGTGCCGGCTCCCAAGCTTTCTCTTGCCAAAAGTCGCAGTTCGAAGAACCGGCTGTCCGGCTGGCAAGAGTTAAGGGCAGGAACGGGTTCCCACACGAAAAATGGCTAGGGACTAACAGACTAATATAACAAAAGCCGGTTTTTCTCCCACCGCCGATCGGCTACCAGAGTAGCCGGCCGGCCGGCTTCCATTCATCTCGCTCCAATCTAAGAAAGCTCGAGTACTTGCCTTCCCAGAAGGGGAAGGCGGCAAAGGAAACAGCCTAAGGATAAAAAGCATACGTGAATGGAAACCAAACATGCACACGATAATATTTACATAAAAGACCTTCAAAAGGCCAGCATTCAACATAGTTTGGATACACCCCCAATGGGTGGAACTGCGGAAGCTTAACAAAATTGTTCAGAAGGCAAAAAGCAGGAAAAAATAAGGATGGCAGATTAAGCCGGCGGAGCGACTGATGAGCCGGGCAGATCGGTGGAGACGGCAGTGCCGGCTGGAGGAGTGGCCGGCTGGCGAACCTCGACATGATCACCGCCTCCCGCAGAAGGCGCTTGCGCGCGCCTCGTTGCTGGAGGCACGGTCAGGCTAAGGCTGGCTGGCTGTTCCACCGGCCGGCTTGACGTCTTCGCTTTCCTCTCCTTCGTCGTCTTCGCCTTCGTCGCTGGAGGCGATCTCTTCTGCAGAGTCTTCACCCGCCGCCGGGTCCAGCCCGAACCACTCCTCCGGCTGGGCAACGCCGTCATCATTAATCTCGGGAGCAAAGACGCTGATGTCAGTACACTCGGTGATTGTCGATGCACGCTGAGCGATAGCCGGCCGCACCTCCGCTAGCTCTTCGTCGGCCTCCAGCCGCCAGGTGCGCAGCTGGTCCAGGTTCAGCCTCGGATACCAAGCTCGGACGAACTCCAGCGCCCGCCCAGCTCCAAGCCGGGCCGCCGACGCCTTCCAGGCCTCGAAGCGGCCAACCGCAACCTCCAGCCAGTCGGCAGTCCGACTCGGGGTGTGGGGAATCGTCTCGCTTGGCCAGAGGGCGGCCAACACCTGCGCTCCGGCGCGCTGGAGGCGGCGGAGCATGCGATGAGCCGGCTGCAGCCGCGCTTGGACCGCCAAGAGTTGCTCTTCGAGCGACCGACTCGCGTCCGGTGCGACTTCAGCCGCCGCCTGCCGGCGCGCTTCGCGATGGGTCTCGATGGTTTGGGCAGCGAAGACGGAGTAGCCAGGAAAGTAGTCTGCATAGAGAATAAAGAGCAACTCAAGTCAGAACACAAGTCAGGCGGCAAGGGGCAGGCAAGGAGCGAGGAAAGCGGCTTACCGTCAATCAAATCCTCAATACGGCCGAAGCCTTCATTCAGCGCTTGCCTGGTCTCAGCCCAGCCTGCCGCTTCAGTCTCGAACTCGGCCTTCAGGGTGGCTTCGTTATCCTGCGCCTTCTTCAGAGCCGCCTTGTGGCTCTCCTCCTGGTCAGCCAGCTTCTTGGCCAGGCGGTCACGCTCCAGGACCAAGGCGTCGTACTCAGTTTCCTTGGCGCGAAGGGCAGCCTGCGCCTCGCTGAGCTGCCCCTTAAGTCGGCATTGGATTCTGCGAGCATGAAAGACAAAAGAAAAACCAGTAAGGTGAAGTCGTCAGGAAAGATCTGACCCGACTGCTTAGCAGTCGGCCCGAATCTCGGGGACTACACCCAGTGGGTGCGCTGACGCGCCTCCACAGGAGATGAACGAAACCAAGTACGTACTCTGGCTGCTGATCAGGTCTTCAGTTCTCCGACCCAGCTCCTGAGCCTGGGAGTTGAAGGCGGCAGCGCGGAGGTTATGATACTCCTGGAAGATTAGACAGGAGGCGAGAATAAGGTAGTCGTCAAGGAAGATCCGACCCGACTGCTCAGCAGTCGGCCCGAATCTCGGGGACTACACCCAGTGGGTGCACTGACGCGCCCCCACGGAAGAAATCAAGAGAACAAAACAACCAAAGATAGAAGACTCACCCGGATGACGGCCCGTGTCGCAAGGAACTCCTGGGTGTATTGCTGCAGCGAGGCGGCTTGGGCCTGAAGCCGGTTCCGAATCTCTTGGGCCGCCACATTCAGCTCGCCCGTCCCGCTGCTGGGAGTCCACTCGGACGTGCCGGTGCTGGCCGCCTCCAAGGCCTCCGCCGTCTGGCCGGCACCCGTAGCTCGGTGCGGCTCCGGCGCAGCAGTGCCTCCCCCTGCGTGCCGGTGCATTGCCGGCTGCACCTCGAGGCCGGCTCCTGTTTCCGGCTCACCCCCGGCCGGCTGCTCTGGCGCCACAGTCGACTGGCCGCCTTGGCCCGCTCCGGTTGGCGCTGCCGGCGGCGCCCCCTCCACGAAGATCACGGAGTCCTCCCTCCGCTCCATCACTGGCGGTTCTTGGTTGACCTCCTCCAGCGGAGGCACAGGAATGTTGGGGGCCACGGCGCGGAGGGGAATGGCTAGCAGCGGAGGCTGGTTGTGCGAAGCCTCCGCCTCCGTCTCCGCAGCTGCCGCCTCCACCCGGGCCTTGGCTGCTGCATCGGCCTGCTCCTTTGTCGCCTGGGCGGCCCTTCGCTCCGCCGTCTCCCGCTCCTCCCGCACCTCTCGTGCGTTCCGCTCCATGGCCTCCCTAAGGTCAGCGCGGGGATCCACGCGGCGGGAGCCTGAAGACCCTCCAGTCGGCCCGACTATGGAGCCGCCCGGACCCTGCTCAACGGAAAGCGGTGCCCTGTCCGGCGAGCAAAGAAAGGTTTAGAAGAGTTTCCAATCGAAAAGAACAACAAAAAATATGTATCCAAGCATTCGACGACTTACGCTGAGATCGCCTGCGGCTGCTTCACCGCCTTCGCGGCCGCCTCATCTCGTTTGGTCGCCGCTGTGGAAGCCTTAGACTTCTTCGGCCGGCTGCCGAAGAGGATCGACACGGCCCGGCGCTTCTGGGCGCTGACGCCTGGCGCGGCGGACGAGCTCGCGCCTTGATGATCAGGCGCCGGCTGGCGGCGCGGGGCGACTTCGACCTCGGCATCATCCAGCCAGTCCTCGAAGCCGGCCGTGAGCCCCGCGCCTCCGGCCTCGTCGCTTTCCCCCACGATGGCGTCTTCCATGGCGGCCACTCCCAAGTCTGGGTCGTCGGCGTCGTCCACCGTGTGGTCAGGGACGAGCTGACGCTCTACCCCTGCGGCCCCGGTCGTCGGCGGAAGGAGAGGTTTCTGCTAGGGGCAAACCGACTGATCAGAGGCCGGCTATCATGAGGCCGGCTACCAAAGGAAGAAAAGAAGAAAGAACTTATGACGGGCGGAGGGTTGGCACGAGAGTACGGCCCCTTGCCGTACCGCCAATCCTCGGCGAGCTTGCAGTTGGAGATATAGTTCACCATGTAGGAGACCTCCGCATGAGGCATCTCCCTGGTGCTCAGCCGGCTTGGGTCGAAGCGGCCGCTCATCTGACAAACCATGTGAGGCCGGCTTTGGAGGGGAAGAACCCGGCGCTCCACAAAGGCGGCCACCAAGTCGGCTCCGGTCAGGCCCTCCGACTGGATCATCACCGAACCCGGGAGACGGCTGCGTTCCCGGCCTGAGACAACAACCTGGCCCGGTAGCTCCACGAAGGTCGCCTCCCAGCCGGCAGGTTGACGTAGTCGCCTTGCTGCGCGACATTCTTCACATAAAAGTATGACTTTTGCCAGAGCTTCACCGACTGGATCAGCGGGATGGGCGGGAACGGGTTGTTCTCGCTTGCCTGCCTCATGGCGATAAAAGCTCCGCAAGGGGCGGGCACGTCCGCGACGACGGTGCCGAGTTTGCTCTGGATGAATTCCGCCTAGAGCTCGAGCGTGGGGAGGACCCCAAGGAAGCCTTCGCACAGCGTGACGAAGGCCGACAGCAGCATCACCGCGTTGGGTGTGAGGTGATGCGGCTGGAGGTTGTAGAATTCAAGGAAGGCTTGGAGGAACCCGCTCGCCGGAAGGCCGAAGCCGCGCAGGCAGTGCGAGCGGAAGATCACCCGCTCATCATCCTCCAGTGCCGGTGAAATCTCCTTCTCCGGCGCTAGACAAACCCGAACGAAGTCCTCGCCGGGCAGGCGTCGCGTCTGGTGGAGGAACTTGACGTGGTCCTCATGGACGTTGGAACCATCCCACGAGCTTGACAGTGCCATGGGGCAGCGCGGCGAGAAGCAAGACGATGCGGCGGCGGAACGGCGCGGCAAAGAGTTACTGCGGCGGCGGGAAGGAGAAGAAGGAAGACGAGAGGCGGCGGAGCGAGGGAGAGCGTGCGAGCCTCTGCCGCTCCCCCTCCTCCCCCTACTTATAGACCGCGCGGCGAAGCCGAGGACGCGCGGCGTGGGGGAACGTGGGGATCAACTGCGCCCACTCCCCCACCTCCCGCGATTATTGTGCCTTGATGGCAGAATAAAACCACCGTGGGAAGGCGAGCGGTCCATGTGGGCCGCGGAAGATCCGCGCTCGGACCGAGGCCCGCGAGTGGCGGGCCCGGGCCTGCGGCGGCGTCCCGTTGCACGCGTGCGTTGGTAGGATTTCCTCGCCACGTGGCCCGCGTTCCCGCCTACGAGAAACGGAGCTCTCCGAAGTCGGCGCGCACAAGCAAAGCCGGCCCCTCAGGATAGGAAGCTAACCAAGCTTCTCGTCCCTTTATCAGCCTCGAAGCTCGCTCAGCTTCGGGGAATACTGTCGGAGTAAGTGACCACGGGTAGCCTAGCCGGCTCCCCCTGGCCTTTCTGCAAAAATTATGAGCCGATCCGGCTCTCAAGAACCCAAGACATGGGGCCGCCTTCCCCTGGCCGGCTGTCTCCCAGGCCGGCTATTGGAAGGCGGCCCGACTTCAACCCTCATGAAGAAGGCTGCGGGAGGGCCGGCTCCGAGGAGCCGGCTGCGAGAAGGCCGACTCCAAGGAGCCAGCTCCCATAAAGCGGTCAAGACCGTACCCTCGAAGTCTGCATCCACATAACGACGATGTGACGGGGCGTGGCTACAGTGAAGCCTGCCACCTCCGAATCCCGGAGCGCGCTTGGCATAGTGCGCTATACAGGTGGCCATGACCCGTCCGGCGCAGCACTGTTGCCACGTTGACCCTGATATCATCCACGATGGGCTACCAGTACGGCCCACGGGCGGTGGGCCCCTTCGGGTAGAGAGACACCCGAAGGCGGCCTGGCCTCCCCCAGTCGGCCCAAGACGGAGCCGGCTCTCTCCGACCGGCTTGCCACCCCCTCGAAGGAGACGCCCCATTAAGGAGACAAGACGCGGTGAGGCTACAGTGGTCACCCGCCGAACGGCAGCACTGTAGCCACGCTTACCTCGGCGAAGCCCTCGTCACCAAGATTGAGCAACAGTAACCAACCACTGACAAGGCCCTGGACAGTGGGGCCTGCCTGTCGACCAAGGAGCCGGTAGCCGGCGGGACCCACTAGCCGGCGGGCCCTAGTAGCCGGCACAGAAGCCGAAGAGCGAAGACACAGACGGCTGGGCCCCACGCCCAGCCGGATTAGCATTGTACCCCCGGGGGGTAGGCCTATATAAACCCCCCGGGACACCCAGGCAAAGGGTTGATCCCTGCTAGTTTTAGAAACCACGTAGGGAGGAGAAGAGAGCAAGCAGAGCCCTTCTTCATCCTCTCGCCAAACAGCTCAAGGAGCATCGTGTAGCTACTTGTTCATCTAGTGACCATGCGGAGACCCCGTAGAGCAGTAGTAGGGGTGTTATCTCCACGGAGAGCCCCGAAGCTGGGTAAGATTCGCCGGCGTGCATGTCTTCGCCTCATCCCGTTTCCAGGCACCGGCGATGTTTTACTGGCTCCCACAATGATAAGCCACCCGTTGGCATATGTCGCACCTACCACCCGACATGAACCGCGTTACATGACGCTCCACTTTCGGTCTATGAGGGTACGTGGACATACTCTACCATCTCATTGATATGCTTCTCCTAGATAGATCTTGCGTGATCGTAGGATTTTTTTTTGAATTACTACGTTACCCAACAGTGGCATCCGAGCAAGGTCTATGCATAGATGTTATATGCACGAGTAGAACACAATGAGTTATGGGCTATAATAGTCATACTTCTTACCACCAACATCTTACTTTGATTCAATGATATTGTTGGATGAAGCGGCCCAGACCGACATTACATGACCGCGTTCATGAGGCTGGTTCTACCGACGTGCTTTGCACACAGGTGGCTAGCGGGTGTCTGTTTCTCCAACTTTAGTTGAATCGAGTTTGACTACGTCTGGTCCTTGTTGAAGGTTAAAACAACACACTTGACGAAAAATCATTGTGTTTTTGATGCGTAGGTAAGAACGGTTCTTTCTAGAAGCCCGTAGCAGCCACGTAAAACTTGGAACAACAAAGTAGAGGACGTCTAACTTGTTTTTGCAGGGCATGTTGTGATGTGCTATGGTCAAGACGTGATGAGATATAAATTGTTGTATGAGATGACCATGTTTTGTAAAAGTCATTGGCAACTGGCAGGAGCCTTATGGTTGTTGCTTTATTGTATGAAATGCAATCGCCATGTAATTGCTTTACTTTATCACTAAGTGGTAGCATTAGTCATGGAAGCAATAGTTGGCGAGACGACAACAATGCTACGATGGAGATCAAGGTGTCAAGCCGATGATGATGGAGATCATGACGGTGCTTTGGAGATGGAGATCAAAGGCACAAGATGATGATGGCCATACCATGTCACATATTTTGATTGCATGTGATGTTTATCCTTTATGCATCTAATTTTGCTTAGTTCGGCGGTAGCATTATAAGATGTTCTCTCACTAAATTTCAAGGTATAAGTGTTCTCCCTGAGTATGCACCGTTGCTACAGTTCGTCTTGCAGAGACACCACATGATGATCGGGTGTGATAAGCTCTACGTTCACATACAACAGGTGCAAGCCAGTTTTGCACGTGCAGAATACTCGGGTTAAACTTGACGAGCCTAGCATATGTAGATATGGCCTCGGAACACTGAGACCGAAAGGTCGAACGTGAATCATATATAGTAGATTTGATCAACATAGTGATGTTCACCATTGAAAACTACTCCATCTCACGTGATGATCGGACATGGTTTAGTTGATATGGATCACGTGATCATTTAGATGACTAGAGAGATGTCTATCTAAGTGGGAGTTCTTAAGTAATATGATTAATTGAACTTTAATTTATCATGAACTTAGTACATGATAGTTTTTGCATGTCTATGTTGTTGTAGATCAATGGCCCGTGCTACCGTTCCCTTGAATTTTAATGCGTTCCTAGAGAAAGCTAACTTGAAAGTGTTGGGGAACGTAGTAATTTCAAAAAATTTCCTATGCACATGCAAGATCATGGTGATGCATAGCAATGAGAGGGGAGAGTGTTGTCCATGTACCCTTGTAGACCGAAAGCGGAAGCGTTAGCACAACGCGGTTGATGTAGTCGTACGTCTTCATGATCCGACCGATCAAGTACCGAACGTACGACACCTCTGAGTTCAGCACACGTTCAGCCCGATGACGTCCCTCGAACTCCGATCCAGCCGAGTGTTGAGGGAGAGTTCCGTCAGCACGACGGCATGGTGACGATGTTGATGTTCTACCGACGCAGGGCTTCGCCTAAGCACCGCTACAGTAATATCGAGGTGGACTATGGTGGAGGGGGCACCGCACACGGCTAAAAGATCAAACGATCAATTGTTGTGTCTATGGGGTGCTCCCTGGCCACGTATATAAAGGAGTGGAGGAGGGGAGGGGCCGAACCTCTCTATGGCGCGCCCTAGGGGAGTCCTACTCTCACCGTGAGTAGGATTCTCCCTTTCCTAGTAGAACTAGGAGCCCTTCCAAGTAGTAGGAGTAGGACGGAAGGAAAGGGGAAGGGAAAAGGAGAAGGAAGGAAGGGGGCGCCCCCCTCCCTAGTCCAATTCGGACCTGCCCATGGGGAGGGGTGCCGCCACCCTTTGAGGCCTTTCTCTCCTTTCCCGTATGGCCCATTAAGGCCCAATATGAATTCCCGTAACTCCTCGATACTCCCGAAAATACCTGAATCACTCGAAATCTTTTCGATGTCCGAATATAGCCATCCTATATATCGATCTTTACGTCTTGACCATTTCGAGACTCCTCGTCATGTCCCCGATCTCATCCGGGACTCCGAACTCGTTCGGTACATCAAAACACATAAAATCATAATATAACTGTCATCGAACTTTAAGCGTGCGGACCTTACGGGTTCGAGAACTATGTAGACATGGCCGAGACACGTCTCCGGTCAATAACCAATAGCGGAATCTGGATGCTCATATTGGCTCCTACATATTCTACGAAGATCTTTATCGGTCAAACCGCATAACAACATACGTTGTTCCCTTTGTCATCGGTATGTTACTTGCCCGATATTCGATCGTCGGTATCTCAATACCTAGTTCAATCTCGTTACCGGCAAGTCTCTTTAATCGTTGCGTAACACATCATCCCGCAACTAACTCATTAGTTGCAATGCTTGCAAGGCTTATAGTGATGTGCATTACCGAGTGGGCCCAGAGATACCTCTCCGACAATCGGAGTGACAAATCCTAATCTCGAAATAATCCAACCCAACAAGTACCTTCGGAGACACCTGTAGAGCACCTTTATAATCACCCAGTTACGTTGTGACGTTTGGTAGCACACAAAGTGTTCCTCCGATAAACAGAAGTTGCATAGTCTCATAGTCATAGGAACATGTATAAGTCATGAAGAAAGCAATAGCAACGAACTAAACGATCTGTGCTATGCTAATGGAATGGGTCAAGTCAATCACATCATTCTCTAATGATGTGACCCTGTTAATCAAATGACAACTCATGTCTATGGCTAGGAAACTTAACCATCTTTGATTCAACGAGCTAGTCAAGTAGAGGCATACTAGTGACATATTGTTTGTCTATGTATTCACACATGTATTATGTTTCCGGTTAATACAATTCTAGCATGAATAATAAACATTCATCATGATATAAGGAAATAAATAATAAATTTATTATTGCCTTTAGGGCATATTTCCTTCAGTCTCCCACTTGCACTAGAGTCAATAATCTAGTTCACATCGCCATGTGATTTAACATCAATGGTTCACATTACCATGTGATTAACACCCATAGTTCACATCGTCATGTGACCAACACCCAAAGGGTTTACTAGAGTCAATAATCTAGTTCACATTGCTATGTGATTAATACCCAAATAGTACTAAGGTGTGATCATGTTTTGCTTGTGAGGGAAGTTTAGTTAACGGGTCTGCCACATTCAGATCCGTATGTATTTTGCAAATTTCTATGTCAACAATGCTCTGCACAGAGCTACTCGAGCTAATTGCTCCCACTTTAAATATGTATCCAGATTGAGACTTTGAGTCATCTGGACCAGTGTCAAAACTTGCATCGACGTAACCCTTTACGATGAACCTTTTGTCACCTCCATAATTGAGAAACATATCCTTATTCCACTAAGGATAGTTTTGACCAATGTCCAGTGATCTACTCCTAGATCACTATTGTACTCCCTTGCCAAACTCAGGGCAGGGTATATAATAGGTCTGGTACACAGCATGGCATACTTTATAGAACCTATGGCTGAGGCATAGGGAATGACTTTCATTCTCTCTCTATCTTCTACCGTGGTCGGGTTTTGAGTCTTACTCAACTTCACACCTTGTAACACAGGCAAGAACTCCTTCTTTGACTATTCCATTTTGAACTACTTCAAAGTTTTGTCAAGGTATGTACTCATTGAAAAACTTATCAAGCGTCTTGATCTATCTCTATAGATCTTGATGCTCAATATGTAAGCAACTTCACTGAGGTCTTTCTTTGAAAAACTCCTTTCAAACATTCCTTTACGCTTTGCAGAATAATTCTACATTATCTCCGATCAACAATATGTCATTCACATATACTTATCAGAAATGCTGTAGTGCTCCCACTCACTTTCTAGTAAATACAGGCTTCACCGCAAGTCTGTATAAAACTATATGCTTTGATCAACTTATCAAAGCGTATATTCCAACTCCGAGATGCTTGCACCAGTCCATAGATGGATCGCTGGAGCTTGCATATTTTTTTAGCACCTTTAGGATTGACAAAACTTTCTTGTTGCATCATATACAACTCTTCTTTAATAAATCCATTAAGGAATGTCGTTTTGTTTATCCATTTGCCATATTTCATAAAATGTGGCAATTTCTAACATGATTCGGATAGACTTAAGCATAGATACGAGTGAGAAACTCTCATCGTAGTCAACACCTTGAACTTGTCGAAAAACTTTTGCGACAATTCTAGCTTTGTAGATAGTAACACTACTATCAGCGTTCGTCTTCCTCTTGAAGATCCATTTAATCTCAATGGCTCGCCGATCAATGGGCAAGTCAATCAAAGTCCATACTTTGTTCTCATACATGGATCTCATCTCAGATTTCATGGCCTCAAGCCATTTCGCGGAATCTGGGCTCATCATCACTTCCTCATAGTTCGCAGGCTCGTCAAGGTCAAGTAACATGACCTCCAGAACAGGATTACCGTACCACTCTGGTGCGGATCTCACTCCGGTTTACCTATGAGGTTCGGTAGTAACTTGATCTGAAGTTACATGATCATCATCATTAGCTTCCTCACTAATTGGTGTAGTAGTCACAGGAACAGATTTCTGTGATGAACTACTTTCCAATAAGGGAGCAGGTACAGTTACCTCATCAAGTTCTACTTTCCTCCCACTCATTTCTTTCGAGAGAAACTCCTTCTCTAGATAGGATCCATTCTTAGCAACGAATGTCTTGCCTTCGGATCTGTGATAGAAGGTGTACCCAATGGTCTCCTTTGGGTATCCTATGAAGACACATTTTCTCTGATTTGGGTTCGAGCTTATCAGGTTGAAGCTTTTTCACATAAGCATCGCAGCCCCAAACTTTCAGAAATGACAACTTTGGTTTCTTGGCAAACCATAGTTCATAAGGCGTCGTCTCAATGGATTTCGATGGTGCCCTATTTAATGTGAATGCGGCCGTCTCTAAAGCATAACCCCAAAATGATAGCGGTAAATCTGTAAGAGACATCAAAGATCGCACCATATCTAATAAAGTACGATTACGATGTTCGGACACACCATTACACTGTGGTGTTCCAGGTGGCGTGAGTAGTGAAACTATTTCACATTGTTTTAACTGAAGGCCAAACTCGTAACTCAAATATTTTACTTCTACGATCATATCGTAGAAACTTCTATTTTTGTTACGATGATTCTCCACTTCACTCTGAAATTCTTTGAACTTTTCGAATGTTTCAGACTTGTGTTTCATCAAGTAGATATACTCATATCTGCTCAAATCATCTGTGAAGATTAGAAAATAATGATACCTGCCGCAAGCCTCAATATTCATCGGACCACATACATCTGTATGTATGATTTCCAACAAATCTGTTGCTCTCTCCATAATTCTGGAGAACGGCGTTTTAGTCATCTTGCCCATGAGGCACGATTTGCAAGTACCAAGTGATTCATAATCAAGTGGTTCTAGAAGCCCATCAGCATGGATTTTCTTCATGCGCTTTACACCAATATGACCTAAACGGCAGTGCCACAAATAAGTTGCACTATCATTATTAACTTTGCATCTTTTGGCTTCAATATTATAAAAATGTGCATCACCATGATCAAGATCCAACAAACCATTTTCATTGGGTGTATGACCATAGAAGGTTTTATTCATGTAAACAGAACAACACTTATTCTCTAACTTACATGAATAACCGTATTGCAATAAACATGATCCAATCATATTCATGCTCAACGCAAATACTAAATAACATTTATTTTTAGGTTTAACACTAATCCCGAAAGTATAGGGAGTGTGCAATGATGATCATAACAATCTTGGAACCATTTCCAAAAAAAATCGTCCCTTCACCCTTAACTAGTCTCTGTTCATTCTGCAACTCCCGTTTCGAGTTACTATTCTTAGCAACTGAACTAGTATCAAATACTAAGGGGTTGCTATAAACATTAGTAAAGTACACATCAATAACATGTATATCAAATATACCTATGTTCACTTTGCCATCCTTCTTATCTGCCAATTACTTGGGGTAGTTCCGCTTCCAATGACCAGTCCCTTTGTAGTAGAAGCACTCAGTTTCAGGCTTAGGTTCAGACTTGGGTTTTTTCACTTGAGCAGCAACTTGTTTGCCGTTCTTCTTGAATTTCCCCTTTCTTCCCTTTGTCCCTTTACTTGAAACTAGTGGTTTTGTTTACCATCAACACTTGATCCTTTTCTTGATTTCTACCTTCGTCGATTTTAGCATCACAAAGAGCATGGGAATTGTTTCCGTTACCCCTTTCATATTATAGTTCATCACGAAGTTCTACTAACTTGGTGATGGTGACTAGAGAATTCTGTCAATCACTATTTTATCTGGAAGATTAATTCCCACTTGATTCAAGCGATTGTAGTACCCAGACAATCTGAGCACATGCTCACTGTTTGAGCTATTCTCCTCCATCTTTTAGCTATAGAACTTGTTGGAGACTTCATATCTCTCAACTCGGGAATTTACTTGAAATATTAACTTCAACTCCTGGAACATCTCATATGGTCCATGACGTTCAAAACGTCTTTGAAGTCCCGTTTCTAAGCCGTTTAAACATGGTGCACTAAACTATCAAGTAGTCATCATATTGAGCTAGCCAAACGTTCATAACATCTGCATCTGCTCCTGCAATAGGTTTGTTACCTAGCGGTGCATCAAGGACATAATTCTTCTGTGCAGAAATGATGATAAACCTTAGATCACGGATCCAATCCACATCATTGCTACTAACATCTTTCAACTTAGTTTTCTCTAGGAACATATCAAAAATAAAACAGGGGAGCTAAATGCGAGCTATTGATCTACAACATAGATATGCTAATACTACCAGGACTAAGTTCATGATAAATTTAAGTTCAATTAATCATATTACTTAAGAACTCCCACTTAGAAAGACACCCCTCTAATCTTCTAAGTGATCACGTGATCCAAATCAACTAAACCATAACCGATCATCACATGAAATGGAGTAGTTTTCAATGGTGAACATCACTATGTTGATCATATCTACTATATGATTCACGCTCGACCTTTCGGTCTTAGTGTTCCGAGGCCATATCTGCATATGCTAGGCTTGTCAAGTTTAACCTGAGTATTCTGCGTGTGCAAAACTGGCTTGCACCCGTTGTAGATGGACGTAGAGCTTATCACACCCAATCATCACATGGTGTCTGGGCACGACGAACTTTGGCAATGGTGCATACTCAGGGAGAACACTTTTTATCTTGAAATTTAGTGAGAGATCATCTTATAATGCTACCGTCAATCAAAGCAAGATAAGACACATAAAAGATAAACATCACATGCAATCAATATAAGTGACATGATATGGCCATCATTATCTTGTGCTTGTGATCTCCATCTCCGAAGCATCGTCATGATCACCATCGTCACCGGCGCGACACCTTGATCTCCATCATAGCATCGTTGTCGTCTCGCCAGTCTTATGCTTCTACGACTATCGTTACCGCTTAGTGATAAAGTAAAGCATTACAGGGCGATTGCATTGCATACAATAAAGCGACAACCATATGACTCCTGCCATTTGCCGATAACTCGGTTACAAAAACATGATCATCTCATACAATATAATTTAGTATCATGTCTTGACCATATCACATCACAACATGCCCTGCAAAAACAAGTTAGACGTCCTCTACTTTGTTGTTGCAAGTTTTACGTGGCTGCTACGGGCTTAGCAAGAACCGTTCTTACCTAGGCATCAAAACCACAACGATAGTTTGTCAAGTTGGTGTTGTTTTAACCTTCGCAAGGACCGGGCGTAGCCACACTCGGTTCAACTAAAGATGGAGAAACTAACACCCGCCAGCCACTTGTGTGCAAAGCACGTTGGTAGAACCAGTCTCGCGTAAGCGTAAGTGTACGCGTAATGTCGGTCCGGGCCGCTTCATCCAACAATACCGCCGAACCAAAGTATGACATGCTGGTAAGCAGTATGACTTATATCAGGCACAACTCACTTGTGTTCTACTCGTGCATATGACATCTACGCATAAAACCTGGCTCAGATGCCATTGTTGGGGAACGTAGTAATTTCAAAAAAATTCCTACGCGCACGCAAGATCATGGTGATGCATAGCAACGAGAGGGGAGAGTGTTGTCCATGTACCCTCGTAGACCGAAAGTGGAAGCGTTAGCACAACGCGGTTGATGTAGTCGTACGTCTTCACGATCCGACCGATCAAGTACCGAACGTACGACACCTCCGAGTTCAGCACACGTTCAGCCCGATGACGTCCCTCGAACTCCGATCCAGCCGAGTGTTGAGGGAGAGTTTCGTCAGCACGACGGCATGGTGACGATGTTGATGTTTTACCGATGCAGGGCTTCGCCTAAGCACCGCTACAGTAATATCAAGGTGGACTATGGTGGAGGGGGCACCGCACATGGCTAAAAGATCAAACGATCAATTGTTGTGTCTATGGGGTGCTCCCTGGCCACGTATATAAAGGAGTGGAGGAGGGGAGGGGCCGACCCTCTCTATGGCGCGCCCTAGGGGAGTCCTACTCCCACTGGGAGTAGGATTCCCCCTTTCCTAGTAGAACTAGGAGCCCTTCCAAGTAGTAGGAGTAGGAGGGAAGGAAAGGGAAGGGAAAAGGAGAAGGAAGGAAGGGAGCGCCCCCCTCCCTAGTCCAATTCGGACCAGCCCATGGGGAGGGGTGCCGCCACCCTTTGAGGCCTTTCTCTCCTTTCCCGTATGGCCCATTAAGGCCCAATACGAATTCCCGTAACTCCCCGGTACTCCCGAAAATACCCGAATCACTCGGAACCTTTCCGATGTCCGAATATAGCCGTCCAATATATCGATCTTTACGTCTCGACCATTTCGAGACTCCTCATGTCCCTGATCTCATCCGGGACTCCGAACTCCTTCGGTACATCAAAATACATAAACTCATAATATAACCGTCATCGAACTTTAAGCGTGCGGACCCTACGGGTTCGAGAACTATGTAGACATGACCGAGACACGTCTCCGGTCAATAACCAATAGCGGAACCTAGATGCTCATATTGGCTCCTACATATTCTACGAAGATCTTTATCGGTCAAACCGCATAACAACATACGTTGTTCCCTTTGTCATCGGTATGTTACTTACCCGAGATTCGATCGTCGGTATCTCAATACCTAGTTCAATATCATTACCAGCAAGTCTCTTTACTCGTTGCGTAACACATCATCCTGCAACTAACTCATTAGTTGCAATGCTTGCAAGGCTTATAGTGATGTGCATTACCGAGTGGGCCCAGAGGTACCTCTCCGACAATCAGAGTGACAAATCCTAATCTCGAAATACGCCAACCCAACAAGTACCTTCGAAGACACCTGTAGAGCACCTTTATAATCACCCAGTTACGTTGTGATGTTTGGTAGCACACAAAGTGTTCCTCCGGTAAACGGGAGTTATATAGTCACATAGTCATAGGAACATGTATAAGTCATGAAGAAAGCAATAGCAACAAACTAAACGATCAAGTGCTATGCTAACGGAATGGGTCAAGTCAATCACATCATTCTCTAATGATGTGACCCCGTTAATCAAATGACAACTCATGTCTATGGCTATGAAACTTAACCATCTTTGATTCAACGAGCTAGTCAAGTAGAGGCATACTAGTGACATACTGTTTGTCTATGTATTCACACATGTATTATGTTTCCGATTAATACAATTCTAGCATGAATAATAAAAATTTATCATGATATAAGGAAATAAATAATAACTTTATTATTGCCTCTAGGGCATATTTCCTTCAGAAAGATGATGGTAGCAACTACACGGACTAGGTCCATAACTTGAGGATTATCCTCACTGCTGCACAGAAGAATTACGTCCTGGAAGCACCGCTAGGTGCAAGACCCGCTGCAGGAGCAACACCGGATGTTCAAAACGTCTGGTAGAGCAAAGCTAATGACTACTCGATAGTTCAGTGTGCTATGCTTTACGGCTTAGAATCGAGACTTGAAAGATGTTTTGAACGTCATGGAGCATATGAGATGTTTCAGGAGTTGAAGTTAATATTTCAAGCGAATGCCCGAGTTGAGAGATATGAAGTCTCCAACAAGTTCCATAGCTACAAAATGGAGGAGAATAGTTCTTTCAGTGAACACATACTCAGAATGTCTGGGTACCACAACCACTTGACTCAGCTAGGAGTTAATCTTCCTGATGATAGTGTCATTGACAGAGTTCTTCAATCACTGCCACCAAGCTATAAAGGCTTCATGATGAACTATAACATGCAAGGGATGGAAAAGACAATTCCCGAGCTCTTCGTGATGCTAAAGGCTGCGGAGGTAGAAATCAAGAAGGTACATCAAGTGCTGATGGTTAACAAGACCACTAGTTTCAAGAAAAAGGTCGAAGGGAAGAAGGAGAAGTTCAAGAAGAACAACAAGCAAGTTGCTGCTCAAGGGAAGAAACCCAATTCTGGACCTAAGCCTGAGACTGAGTGCTTCTACTGCAAAAGGATTGGTCACTGGAAGCGGAACTGCCCCAAGTATTTGGCAGATAAGAAGGATGGCAAAGTGAAAGGTATATTTAATATACATGTTATTGATGTCTGCCTTACTAATGCTCGTAGTAGCGCCTGGGTATTTGATATTGGTTCTGTTGCTCATATTTGCAACTCGAAACAGGGGTTACGAATTAAATGAAGATTGGCTAAGGACGAGGTGACGATGCGCGTGGGAAATGGTTCCAAAGTCGATGTGATCGCCGTCGGCACGCTACCTCTACATCTACCGTCGGGATTAGTTTTAGACCTAAATGATTGTTATTTGGTGCTAGCATTGAGCATGAACATTATATCTGGATCTTGTTTGATGCGAGACGGTTATTCATTTAAATCAGAGAATAATGGTTGTTCTATTTATATGAGTAATACTAGGAAATGTTCCCGTGCTTTGCTACGGAATAAAATGTAACATAATTGTAAGCCCATAAGTATGCATCAACCCCTCCCCACCCCAAGCAGGTCCACACCTTCTACTTCAACACAAAAACACTCAATGGCCTAGGCTCGAATCATCTCTCCTTCTCGGTTTCACCTTCTTTTCCCGTCACCTCAAATGCGAATAAAAGGGATGCCCAAATCAATCTTCCATCTTATTCGAATGTTTTTTTCTGCATCAAACTTAAAAAGAAATCTGCCTGTGAATTTATTCATCAAACTTGCAAGTTTGTAAAGTTTGTGCATATTTGATGTCATGAAGTTTCAGATTATTTCCCCAAAAATGAAGTTTCAGATTTTTTAATATTTTGTTTTCTATCTTTTTGAAGTTACTGTTCATGAGGGTGTGGGGACACCCTGAGCTAAAAACCAATCTCTACAAACTCAACAGCCGATTTTGAGGATGGGCGTATCCGCGTATGTATATCAAACCTGCATGATTTACACCATTGCATACATCAGTAGATATGTATTGTGTGTATGTAGAGGCAAAAATAAAACAAAAGCAGATGATAAAGCTTCCGCCGTCAAGTACTTGTCGTCACCTCCTTGCATACACGTTTAGAGGACAAACGAAAATAGGATGAGATGATGAAGTTGTAGTCCACTCCGAGCATGCATGCTCCTAAGTTCAAAGAGACGTCGATCAACACCACGACATAAGCATGCAACGCCATTCTTTCACAAGTACCTGATGGAAGTTTGGGGTTGGAGAGAGTTCCGGCTTGATGGCTGGAGAGGGCACGATTTTAGCTGCTCCAGTGGTGGCTGTTATCTGCCTCCGCGTCGTGGCACCGGTGAACAGTCTACGGCGGCTCCGTGCCAGCAAGATTGACACGGGGTTACCATAGGATTGTAGGAACATGTCATACCACTACCACCATCGCTCCACATTGCCTCGCCGTCGGCAGATCGTTGGCCAAAGTAGAACTGATCACAACTGTCGACAGAGATTAACAAGCGCATGGATACCCACTATATGTAAACAAACAACTACATCCGTCATGGATGAGAATCAAGGCACTCAAGGGCACTATACGATGTATTTACCTGCCAATATCCATGTAAAACTTGTAGAGGGCCACTCGTAGTTGGAGAAGAAGAGCAATAATTGGGCCTCGGAGGTGGCTTTGATTGGCTCGTAGGCGGCCTTTAGTAAGTCGGTTCAGCTAATGCTACTGGCCCTCTGCTCGATCGTCCTCATCTGTTCCCAGCTTCTGGCACTATTTGTTGTCATCATCATCATGCTGGACGTCGATCCTGGGTGAGTGTTCCTCCTCCACATCGAGACCATCATAGGACGCGATGAATCCACGAAGCGCTCGTGGTTCACCACCACCTCTAGTCTGCGGCTCTATACCGATGCAGTGCTTGGCCATGGAGTTGCAATCGAGGAAGGATCAAACTGCGCTTGCGGGGATTCGCGATGGCAGTCAAGCCAAGCCGATCGACGAACCCTAGTCTCTGGAGGAAAGAGAAAGGGAGAGAAGGATGAGATGCGGTCCGGGAAGAGAGTTTCAGGAAATTTGATCATGGAGTCACTATTTGATTGGGGACTTAGGTGCCCTAGTTTATATCGACGCAGAGAACCGAGTCTTTCCTGATTGATTGCATGAGTCCGTTACTTATACGATTTGATTTTTTTTGAGACAAACTTATATGATTTGAATTTTTTTAGACTTATACGATTTGATGATGCAAACACACGAATATTTTTTGATTACGCTAGCGGGCCAGGAGCTGAAGGGCCAAGTAGACATGTCCCAGTTGATGGTCGCAGGCCCAACCGAGCAACACATGAATTTTCTCAGCCGAAAAGTAGCGGACGGGCAGACTAAGGAAATTGTTTTCAAGGTATATATAGATATATTAGTACCACCTCGGATATAGAAAAAATATGAGCGAAGTGGATGGACGGTGAGGGACGAAAAATGGACGAAATTACGGTGGTAAGAAGCAATAGCCCTTTTATTAGTAGGTATAGATCTTTTATGGTCATGCATCCTTGATGAGTGGTCTATTTTTATTGAATCTCGATTATAGTGATACACATGTGCATAATATTGAATCCAAAAGATGCAAAGTTAATAATGATAGTGCAACTTATTTGTGGCACTGCCATTTAGGTCTTATTGGTGTAAAGCGCAAGAAGAAACTCCATGCTGATGTGCTTTTGGAATCATTTGAAGCTTGCGAACCATGCCTCATGGGCAAGATGACTAAGACTCCGTTCTCCAACAATGGAGCGAGCAACTGATTTATTGGAAATAATACATACTGATGTATGCAGTACGATGAGTGTTGAGGCTCGCAAAACATATCGTTATTTTCTAACCTTCACAGATGATTTGAGCAGATATGGGTATATCTACTTAATGAAAAATAAGTCTGAAACATTTGAAAAGTTCAAAGAATTTTAGAGTGAAGTGGAAAATCATCATAACAAGAAAATAAAGTTTCTATGATCTGATCATGGAGGTGAATATTTGAGTTATGAGTTTGGTCTTCATTTGAAACAATGTGGAATAGTTTCGCAACTCATGCCACCTGGAACACCATAGCGTAATGGTGTGTCCGAACGTCGTAACCGTACTTTATTAGATATGGTGCGATTTATGATGTCTCTTACTGATTTACCGCTATCGTTTTGGGGTTATGCTTTAGAGATGGTTGCATTCACGTTAAATAGGGCAACATCTAAATCCATTGAGATGACACCATATGAACTATGGTTTAGCAAGAAACCTAAGCTGCCATTTCTTAAAGTTTGGGGCTGCGATGATTATGTGAAAAAGCTTCAACCTGATATGCTCGAACTCAAATAGGAGAAATGTGTCTTCATTGGATACCCAAAGAAACTATTGGGTACACCTTCTATCACAGATCCGAAGGCAAGATATTCGTTGCTAAGAATTGATGCTTTCTAGAGGAGTTTCTCTCGAAAGAAGTGAGTGGGAGGAAAGTAGAACTTGATGAGGTAATTGTACCTTCTCTCGAATTGGAAGGTAGTTCATCATAGAAATCAGTTCCAGTGATTCCTACACCAATTAATGAGGAAGTTAATGATAATGATCATGAAACTTCAGATCAAGTTACTACCGAACCTCATAGGTCAACGAGAGTATGATCCGCACCAGAGTGGTATGGTAATCCTGTTCTGGAGGTCATGTTACTTGACCATGACGAACCTACGAACTATGAGGAAGCGATGATGAGCCCAAATTCCACGAAATGGCTTGAGGCCATGAAATCTGAGATGGGATCCATGTATGAGAACAAAGTTTGGACTTTGGTTGACTTGCCCGATGATCGGCAAGCCATAGAGAATAAATGGATCTTCAAGAAGAAGACTGACGTTGACGGTAATGTTACTGTCTACAAAGCTCGACTTATTGTGAAAGGTTTTCGACAAGTTCAAGGAGTTGACTACGATGAGACCTTTTCACTCGTAGCGATGCTTAAGTCTGTCCGAATTATGTTAGCAATTACCGCATTTTATGCTTATGAAATTGGGCAAATAGATATCAAAACTGCATTCCTTAATGAATATCTTAAAGAAGAGTTGTATATGACGCAACCAGGAGGTTTTTTCGATCCTAAAGGTGCTAACAAAGTGCGCAAGCTCCAGCGATCCATTTATGGACTGGTGCAAGCCTCTCAGAGTTGGAATATACGCTTTGATAGTGTGATCAAAGCATATAGTTTCATATAGACTTTTGGAGAAGCCTGTATTTACAAATAAGTGAGTGGGAGCTCTATAGCATTTCTAATATTATATGTGGATGCCATATTGTTGATTGGAAATAATACAGAATTTCTGGATAGCATAAAAGGGTACTTGAATAAGAATTTTTCAATGAAAGACCTCGGTCAAGCTGCTTATATATTGGGCATCAAGATCTATAGAGATAGATCAAGACGCTTAATTGGACTTTCACAAAGCACATACCTTGATAAAGTTTTGAAGAAGTTCAAAATGTATCAGTCAAAGAAAGGGTTCTTGCTTGTGTTACAAGGTGTGAAGTTGAGTCAGACTCAATGCCCGACCACTACAGAAGATAGAGAGAAAATGAAGGTCATTCCCTATGCCTCAGCCATAGGTTCTATCATGTATGCAATGTTGTGTACCAGACGTGAGGTGTGCCTTGCTATAAGTTTAGTAGGGAGGTACCAAAGTAATCCAGGAGTGGATCACTGGACAACGGTCAAAAACATCCTGAAATACCTGAAAAGGACTAAGGATATGTTTCTTGCTTATGGAGGTGACAAAGAGCTCATCGTAAATGGTTACATCGATGCAAGCTTTGACACTGATCCGGATGACTCTAAGTCACAAACCGGATACGTATTTATATTGAATGGTGGAGCTGTCAGTTGGTGCAGTTCCAAGCCGAGCGTCGTGGCAGGATCTACGTGTGAAGCGGTGTACATAGCTTCTTCGGAAGCAACAAATGAAGGAGTCTGGATGAAGGAGTTCATATCCGATCTAGGTGTAATTCTTAGTGCATCGGGTCAATGAAAATCTTTTGTGACAATACTGGAGCTATTGGCTTGGCGAAGGAATCCAGATTTCACAAGAGAACCAAACACATCAAGAGACGCTTCAATTGCATCCGGGATCAAGTCAAGGAGGGAGACATAGAAATTTTCAAAATACATACGGATCTGAATGTTGCAGACCGTTGACTAAGCCTCTCTCACGAGAAAAACATGATCAACACCAAGACTCCATGGGTGTTAGAATCATTACTATGTAATCTAGATTATTGACTCTAGTGCAATGTAGTGACTCGACCTCAAACGGTCAAGCCTCTATGTATCTGTGCCATCCCTGGATCAGTATGCCGGCATACACAGTACATCAATGTATATATCAAAGTGCAATCACATGTATAAATAACATAAAACTGATATATACCTCATACGTCTCAGCGGAAACAAACTATCGGGTGTGGAGTCCCATCAACGCCATCGGCAGGTTGAGTGTAGACCGTAACCCTATATCGAAATCCTTACTCGTCGTAGAAATAATTCTTGCAACATGATATGTTGCAGCCGTGTAGGTCAGTACATTGAATGTATCAGCAAGATCATTGTAGAAAGATCAGATGATAAAACTATACTATATGCAATATGGCTTTGTGGCTCTGTGTCTGAGTTTTTGCATAAAAGCTAGTTTTATTTTCCCTACAACAAAGGAATATCAGGAGTCCTCACTATAGAGTTTTCTACCATGACATGGTTCCGCCAACCGATGTCTCATAGCCCAAATCATCACTGGTTGCCCAAAATTAAGTTATCAATCCGGTGTTGAGAGTTCCGAGATAGATCCAAGTCCAGAGGCTCAAATTGTCCGTAACCGGGGACACGGCTAATCGATTAGGTTTTAACCCTCTGCAGAGGTTTGTACACTTTACCCGCAAGATTCGATCCCTCTCTTTGCATTCTCGCACCTTAGGGTGTTTGAGAACAAGATGACCGAAACATGGTCTTCCGAAGAGTTCCTCTGACCACTGTCCGGTGCTCATCCAATCCTACCGTAGTTCTACATCTGCTAGCACCGTCCCAGCCAGAGTCACCACTAAGGTCAACCAAGCCAGAGCCCATAGTGACTTGCGGTTGCACAGGTAAGCTTCCGGGCATGAAGTATCCTTCCGTCTCTTTGAGCCTGGGTGAAGCTTTCTGCAAGATGTCATGGCGCTTATCCATGCATCCCGGCCATCCACTGGTTTCTCCAGGGTGCCCGTCAACCGTCCTTCACCCAGTAGTGTGTATTGAATTCTTGTCTCGAGTCTCGAAATCTCGAGGAGTCCTGAAGATGCAGTCCTTGCCGATGCCATCATGAAGTTGTCGCCATTGACGTAGAGTCCTTCTTCACACCACTCTCATGCACTCATACCAAACCCCATCTACTATAGCGTAGCATTAAAACTATATAATGTCCCGGGCTTGATAACAGGGAGATGGGTTCCTACCTCATGCATTCTACTCAACTACAAGAAAGCAATATCACTACTGGAGGGATTATTGAAATGGTGCTACTACATGCAAATAAAACATAGGTATGAAAAACATGGTCAAAGTGAACTTTCCTGGTAAGTTGATGAAGAATAATAACGCTCTCAGAAACTTGATAAGACTATACACAACTCTCCGATGAAATCTATAATAATAAACATGGCATTCACATAAGCAATCATTCTACCACTCAAAATAACAATCAAAACAACAAGGAAATTCAATAATAAAACTCAAACAAATTCCAAAGAACCCTCGAATAAAACTACATAGAAAACTACTAGGGAAAGTCTAAGACTTTACTACAAACAACTAATATAGTTTTGCCCTAAGTAAAACTTAATAGCAATTAAAACACTAAAGTAAATTAACGGAAAGGAAATATAGTGTTTATTAAAATAACAGAAGATATTTTTCATAAACTTTTACTAGCAAAAAGAAACACCTAAAAACTATTTTTTAAACTCTAGTTATGATTAAAACAAAATAAGAAAAAGAAATAAACATTATATTTTTCTGTAAATAAAAGTTCACCCTCTATAACTACAGAAAATAATCAAAAATAAAATAAAACAGAGGCAGAAACAATATTTAAAGTAATAAAAACAACAGAAAACAACAACAAAATGAAATAAACTAAAACAGGCTTGTTTTTGTGATAAACTAATTTTATAAAAAAATCTATAAATGCCCAATTTAATCCTACTGCTAGGCAAGGTTAAAACAAAGCAGTAAAAAAAGAAAGACTAAAAAAAATAATCCTAGCTCACTTTATAGCAGAAATACTAATCTGACTCAAACTTAAATAACACAATTTTTAAAACTACAAACATGGCCGAAATTATTTTATACAGAAACTAGAGGAAATTTGCAGACTAGAGCAAAAAGAATCAATCAAAGACTCTAAATAACCTAAGATATATAGAATTTACGAAACTGAAACTTTTCTGTTTTAAAAACAGAAACGAAAATACAGAAAAAAAACGGGCACTAATGGGCCTACCGGGGTGCGATCTATAGCTACCAAATGCTCGGGCGAAACTTAACAATACGTACACGTGCATTTATTTAACAGAAGACCGGGGAGCCGGTTCGATCTAAACTGAGGAACCGATCTACAAGAAAAACCGATCTAATATTATTTGCACTTAGCGTTTCAAAAACAACGGAGGGAGGCGCTCGTTGCTTACATAGAGGAGCTTGTGTAGGCAGGGAAGTGGATGTCGTCGGGGGCGACGGCTCTGGTGACCGGCGGCAGAGACGGCGATGTCCAGCGGGAGGAGGACTCCGAGGGGGTCCGATTTTTAGTTGAAGGTGAAGGTCGGGGATGACAGACATGAGCGGAGCGTCGAGATGAACTCAGTGCTCCGGCAATGTCGGGCGAGGTCCACGGCGAGGCTCCGGTGCTCCCTGGACGAGGAAACGATGTCAAGGAGATGCGCAAAGACGAGAGAAGTATGTTGGACAAGATTTGGTGGTTCGGGGTTGCTCACCGACATCGGGATCTACGGTGAACCGTCTTGGCTCCAGCAAGATCCAAACGAAGATCACGTGAGGTAGAAGTGGTTTCGGCGTGGGGTTTTGAGGGCGTGGGACGAGGAGGTGGCTGGGTATTTATAGGACATGTTCTTAAGGCAGGGGGCAACCTCGAGGAATTGATTCCGGAGATCACGGATGCGGGTGGCATGGCAATCTCCTGTTCCTTTTTTTACGTGAGGAGGAAGAAGACTAGGTGGATCCCAACATGAAGAGAGAAGCAAAAAGAAAAAAAACGAGGGAGAGAGAGACGAGCGAGAGAGGTGGCGGCGGCGCTCCTGGGAGTTCCTCCCGTACCTGCGCGTGTGCGCTAGCCCTAGGGCTAGCCCTAGGGCTAGCGCTAGGCTGGGCCGGCCTGTAGCTGGGCCTCGCTGGCCTGGCCGGGCGGCTTTGTTTTTTTTAAACATCGCAGAAACCACACTCATAAAAAACAAACAAACATATTTTTATATAGGCATATAACATATCAAAATGACCAGAAAAATAAATCCTACAACATGAACATTTTTACATGGTGAAATAAAATTCACATAAATTCTAATAAATCAAAAAGTGCTACTGATGCAATTAAAATTCAAATAAAATTACATTAAGATACCAAAATTATTTCAAACTAAATTTTCTCCATTTTTATAATATAGGGAATCATTTTACCCTATTTTCCATATAGTTTAATTTTGGAGAAAAATAATTCAAAATAAAACCAAATAACTCCAAATGGTTCTGAATTTAAAAAAAATCAAACCATCTTCAAACCTTTCTTCATACTTCCAACTCATATTTCATATACTTTGAAGAAGTCATTTTATCTTGCCTCATGAAAATCATTGAGTTGCATAAAGTTTATGAATTTGAAATACTTTCAGATGGAATTCAAATATTCTTTTTCAAAAACTCTTTTCATTTCAAATGGAAGAAGTCATGTCATCTTCACTCTAGTGTTATGATGATGAAATGAATTTGAATCCCCAGAGACCAAAAGTCAAAAAGAAAGCCTGGGAAAGTCATTTCATTCCCTCTCATTAAACTTTCAAAAAGTTTCAAATTCCACTCAATTTCACACAATCAATCACTCAACAATCAAACAAACAATCAGAATTATTTATTTAATATAACACTCCAAAATTTAGAATTTTGGGATGTTACATGCAAGTCGGAGACTGGAGGAAATATGCCCTAGAGGCAATAATAAAGTTGTTATTTATATTTCCTTATATCATGATAAATGTTTATTATTCATGCTAGAATTTTATTAACCGGAAATTTAGTACATGTGTGAATACATAGACAAACAGAGTGTCCCTATTATGCCTCTACTTGACTAGCTCGTTAATCAAAGAGGTTAAGTTTCCTAACCATAGACATGTGTTGTCATTTGATGAACGGGGTCACATCATTAGAGAATGATGTGATGGACAAGACCCATCCATTAGCTTAGCATTATGATAGTCTAGTTTTATTGCTATTGCTTTCTTCATGACTTATACATATTCCTATGACTATGAGATTATGCAACTCCCGAATACCGGAGGAACACCTTGTGTGCTATCAAACGTCACAACGTAACTAGGTGATTCTAAAGATGCTAAACAAGTGTCTCCAAAGGTGTTTTTTGAGTTGGCATAGATCGAGATTAGGATTTGTGACTCCATGTATCGGAGAGGTATCTCTGGGCCCTCTCGGTAATGCACATCACTATAAGCCTCGCAAGCAATGTGACTAATGAGTTAGTTATGGGATGATGCATTACGGAACGAGTAAAGAGACTTGCCGGTAACGAGATTGAACTAGGTATGATGATACCAATGGTCGAATCTCGGGAAAGTAACATACCGACGACAAAGGGAATAACATATGTTGTTATGCAGTTTGACTAATAAAGATCTTTGTAGAATATGTTGGAGCCAATATGAGCATCCAGGTTCCGCTATGGGTTATTGACCGGAGATATGTCTCGGTCATGTCTACATAGTTCTCGAACCCGTAGGGTCCGCACGCTTAACGTTCGATGACGATTTGTATTATGAGTTATGTTTTTTGGTGACTGAAGATTGTTCGGAGTCCCGGATGAGATCACGGACATGACGAGGAGTCTTGGAATGGTCGAGAGGTAAAGATCCATATATTGTAATGTTGTATTCAGACATCGGAATGGTTCCGAGTGATTTGGTGATTTTACCGGAGTACCGAGGGGTTACCGAAACCCCAGGGGAATATTGGGCCTACATGGGCCATAGGGGAGATGGGAGGCAGCCCACAAGGGGTAGCCGCACCCCCTCCCTATAGGGAGTCCGAATTGGACTAGGGAGGGGGTGCGCCACCCCCCTTTCCTTCTCCTCTTCCTCTCCCCCCTCTTTCCCCCCTTCGGAAAGGAAAGGGAGTCCAACTAGGATTGGAAGTCCAAGTTGGACTCCCCCTTTGGCACGCCACCTAGGCCGGCCACCTCCTCCCTCCTCCTTTATATACGGGGGCAGGGGGCACCCCAAAGGCACATCAATTGTTCCTCAGCCGTGTGCGGTGCCCCCTCCACTGTTTACCACCTCGGTCATATTGTCGTAGTGCTTAGGTGAAGCCCTGGGCGGATCACATCACCAACACCGTCACCACGCCATCGTGCTGACGGAACTCTCCCTTGACCCTCTACTGGATCAAGAGCTCGAGGGACGTCATCGTGCTAAACGTGTGCTGAACACGGAGGTGCCGTACGTTCGGTACTTGGATCGGTTGGATCGTGAAGACGTTCGACTACATCAACCGTGTTACATAACACTTCCGCTTTCGGTCTACGAGGGTACGTGGACGCACTCTACTGTCTCGTTGCTATTCCTCTCCTAGATAGATCTTTCTACTATCTTGTTGCTATTCCTCTCCTAGATAGATCTTGCGTGATCGTTGGATTATTTTTGAATTACTATGTTCCCCAACAGCGCCATGGCCGGGGGCGCTGAAGGCGCCGGGGTCGCGGGCGCCGGAGCCGCGGGAACCGCGGGCAGAGGGGGCACCGAAAGCATCGGGGCCGCGTGCACCAGAGCCGCGGTCAGAGGAGGCACCGCGGGCGGGGGCCGATATGTCTCCAACGTATCTTTAATTTTTGATTGTTCCATGCTATTATATTATATGTTTTGGATGTTTAATGGGCTTTAATATGCACATTTATATTATTTTTGGGACTAACCTATTAACCGAAGGCCCAGTGCAAATTGATGTTTTTTGCCTATTTATGTGTTTCATAGAAAAGGAATATCCAATGGAATCCAAATGGAATGAAACCTTCGCCAGGATCTTTTTTGGAACAAACGCGATCCAGGAGACTTGGAGTGGAGGTCAAGGAAGCAACAAGGCGGCCACGAGGTAGGGCGGCGCGCCCCCACCCCCGTGGGCCCCTCGTAGCTCCATCGACTTACTTCTTTCGCATATATATACTCTTATACCCTGAAAAAATCCAGGGGAGCCACGAAACCACTTTTCCACCGCCGCAACCTTCTTTAACCGTGAGATCCCATCTGGGGACCTTTTTTCGGTGATATGCCGGAGGGGGATTCGATCACGGAGGGCTTCAACATCAACACCATAGACTCTCCGATGATGTGTGATTAGTTTCGCACAGACCTTCGGGTCCATAGTTATTAGCTAGATGGCTTCTTCTCTCTCTTTGGTTCTCAATACAAAGTTCTCCTTGATGTTCTTGGAGATCTATTCGATGTAATACTTTTTGCGGTGTGTTTGCCGAGATCCGATGAATTGTGGGTTTATGATCAAGATTATCTATGAACAATATTTGATTCTTCTCTGAATTGTTATATGCATGATTTGATATCTTTGCAAGTCTCTTCGAATTTTTGGTTTAGTTTGGCCTACTAGATTGATCTTTCTTGCAATGGGAGAAGTGCTTAGATTTGGGTTCAATCTTGCGGTGCTCGATCCCAGTGATAGAAAGGGAACCGACACGTATTGTATTGTTGCCATCGAGGATAAAAAGATGGGGTTTATATCATATTGCATGAGTTTATCCCTCTACATCATGTCATCTTGCCTAATGTGTTACTCTGTTCTTATCAACTTAATACTCTAGATGCATGCTGGATAGCGGTCGATGTGTGGAGTAATAGTAGTAGATGCAGAATCGTTTCGGTCTACTTGATACGGACGTGATACCTATGTTTATGATCATGCCTAGATATTCTCATAACTATGCGCTTTTCTATGAATTGCCCGGCAGTAATTTTTTCACCCACCATAATATATGCTATCTTGAGAGAAGCCACTAGTGAAACCTATGGCCCCCGGGTCTACTTTACATCATATAAGTTTCCGATCTACAATTATAGTTTACTATTTATTTTATTTTGCAATCTTTACTTTTCAATCAATACAACAAAAATACCAAAAATGTTTATATTATTATCTTTATCAGATCTCACTTTCGTAAGAGACCGTGAAGGGATTGACAACCCCTTTATCGCGTTGGTTGCGCGGTTCTTGTTTGTTTGTGCAAGTACTAGGCGATTTGCATGTAGTCTCCTACTGGACTGATACATTGGTTCTAAAAAACTGAGGGAAATACTTACGCTACTTTGCTGCATCACCCTTTCCTCTTCAAGGGAAAACGAACGCATGCTCAAGAGGTAGCAAGAAGGATTTCTGGCGCCGTTGCCGGGGAGATCTACGCCAAGTCATGACATACCTAGTACCCATCACAAACACTTATCCCTCGCATTACATTATTTGCCATTTGCCTCTCGTTTTCCTCTCCCCCACTTCACCTTTGCCGTTTTATTCGCCTCTTTTCCATTCGCCCTTTTTCCATTCGCCTTCTTTCGCTTGCCTCTTGTGTGATTGTGTGTTGGATTGATTGTTTGTCATGATGGCTCAAGATAATACTAAATTATGTGACTTCTCCAATACCAGCAACAATGATTTTATTAGCACTCCGATTGCTCATCTTGCTGATGCTTAATCTTGTGAAATTAATACTGCTTTGCTGAATCTTGTCATGAAAGATCAATTTTCTGGCCTTCCTAGTGAAGATGCCGCTACCCATCTAAACAGCTTTGTTGATTTATGTGATATGCAAAAGAAGAAAGATGTGGATAATGATATTGTTAAATTGAAGCTATTTCCATTTTCTCTTAGAGATCGTGCTAAAACTTGGTTCTCTTCTTGTTGGAAATATGCCCTAGAGGCAATAATAAATTAGTTATTATTATATTTCCTAGTTCATGCGTTTATTATCCATGCTAGAATTGTATTGATAGGAAACTCAGATACATGTGTGGATACATAGACAACACCATGTCCCTAGTAAGCCTCTAATTGACTAGCTCGTTGATCAATAGATGGTTACGGTTTCCTGACCATGGACATTGGATGTCGTTGATAACGGGATCACATCATTGGGAGAATGATGTGATGGACAAGACCCAATCCTAAGCCTAGCACAAAGATCGCGTAGTTCGTATGCTAAAGCTTTTCTAAATGTCAAGTATCATTTCCTTAGACCATGAGATTGTGCAACTCCCGGATACCATAGGAATACTTTGGGTGTGCCAAACGTCACAACGTAACTGGGTGGCTATAAAGGTACACTACAGGTATCTCCAAAAGTGTCTGTTGGGTTGGCACGAATCGAGACTGGGATTTGTCACTCCGTGTGATGGAGAGGTATCTCTGGGTCCACTCGGTAGGACATCATCATAATGTGAACAATGTGATCAAGGAGTTGATCACGGGATGATGTGTTACGGAACGAGTAAAGAGACTTGCCGGTAACGAGATTGAACAAGGTATCGGGATACCGACGATCGAATCTCGGGCAAGTACAATACCGCTAGACAAAGGGAATTGTATACGGGATTGATCGAATCCTCGACATCGTGGTTCATCCGATGAGATCATCGTGGAACATGTGGGAACCAAAATGGGTATCCAGATCCTGCTGTTGGTTATTGATTGGAGAACGTCTCGGTCATGTCTGCATGGTTCCCGAACCCGTAGGGTCTACACACTTAAGGTTCGATGACGCTAGGGTTATAAAGGAAGTTTGTATGTGGTTACCGAATGTTGTTCGGAGTCCCGGATGAGATCCCGGACGTCACGAGGAGTTCCGGAATGGTCCGGAGGTAAAGATTTATATATGGGAAGTCCTGTTTTGGTCACCGGAAAAGTTTCGGGTTTTACCGGTAGTGTACCGGGACCACCGGAGGGGTCCGGGGTCCACCAAGTGGGGCCACCAGCCCCGGAGGGCTGCATGGGCCAAGTGTGGGAGGGGACCAGCCCTAGGTGGGCTGGTGCGCCCCCCACCAAGGCCCAAGGCACCTCCAACAGGGTAGGGGGGCAAACCCTAGGGCAGATGGGCCCTAAGGCCCACCCCAGGTGCACCTCCCCCTCTCCCCCTTGTGGCCGCCACCCAGATGGGATCTGGGGGCTGCCGCCACCCCTAGGGAGGGAACCCTAGGTGGGGGCGCAGCCCCTCCCCTCCCCTATATATACTTGAGGTTTGGGCTGCCCAAGATACACGAGATCCTCTCTCTCTTGGCGCAGCCCTACCTCTCTTCCTCCTCGTCTCTCGTAGTGCTTGGCGAAGCCCTGCTGGAGTCCCGCGCTCCTCCACCACCACCACGCCGTTGTGCTGCTGCTGGATGGAGTCTTCCTCAACCTCTCCTTCTCCCCTTGCTGGATCAAGGCGTAGGAGACATCACCGGGCTGTACGTGTGTTGAACACGGAGGTGCCGTCCGTTTGGCACTAGGATCATCGGTGATTTGGATCACGACGAGTACGACTCCATCAACCCCGTTCTCTTGAACGCTTCCGCGTAGCGATCTACAAGGGTATGTAGATGCACTCTCCTTCCCTCGTTTCTGGTTTCTCCATAGATAGATCTTGGTGACACGTAGGAAAATTTTGAATTTCTGCTACGTTACCCAACAGTGGCATCATGAGCTAGGTCTATTGCGTAGATTCTATGCACGAGTAGAACACAAAGTAGTTGTGGGCGTTGATTTTGTTCAATATGCTTACCGTTACTAGTCCAATCTTGTTTCGACGGTATTGTGGGATGAAGTGGCCCGGACCGACCTTACACGTACTCTTACGTGAGACTGGTTCCACCGACTGACATGCACTAGTTGCATAAGGTGGCTAGCGGGTGTCTGTCTCTCCCACTTTAGTCGGAACGGATTCGCTGAAAAGGGTCCTTATGAAGGGTAAATAGCAATTGGCATATCACGTTGTGGTTTTGCGTAGGTAAGAAACGTTCTTGCTAGAAACCCATAGCAGCCACGTAAAACATGCAAACAACAATTAGAGGACGTCTAACTTGTTTTTGCAGGGTATGCTATGTGATGTGATATGGCCAAGAAGAGTGTGCTGAATGATATGTGATGTATGAGATTGATCATGTTCTTGTAATAGGAATCACGACTTGCATGTCGATGAGTATGACAACCGGCAGGAGCCATAGGAGTTGTCTTTATTTATTGTATGACCTGCGTGTCATTGAACAACGCCATGTAATTACTTTACTTTATTGCTAACCGGTAGCCATAGTAGTAGAAGTAATAAGTTAGCAAGACAACTTCATGGAGACACGATGATGGAGATCATGATGATGGAGATCATGGTGTCATGCCGGTGACAAGATGATCATGGAGCCCCAAGATGGAGATCAAAGGAGCTATATGATATTGGCCATATCATGTCACTATTATTTGATTGCATGTGATGTTTATCATGTTTTTGCATCTTGTTTACTTAGAACGACGGTAGTAAATAAGATGATCCCTCATAATAATTTCAAGAAAGTGTTCCCCCTAACTGTGCACCGTTGTGACAGTTCGTTGTTTCGAAGCACCACATGATGATCGGGTGTGATAGATTCCAATGTTCACATACAACGGGTGTAAGACAGATTTACACATGCAAACACTTAGGTTGACTTGACGAGCCTAGCATGTACAGACATGGCCTCGGAACACAGAAGACCGAAAGGTCGAACATGACTCGTATAAAAGATACGATCAACATGAAGATGTTCATCGATGTTGACTAGTCCGTCTCACGTGATGATCGGACACGGCCTAGTTGACTCGGATCATGTAATCACTTAGATGACTAGAGGGATGTCTATCTGAGTGGGAGTTCATAAGATGAACTTAATTATCCTGAACATAGTCAAAAAGATCTTTGCAAATTATGTCGTAAGCTCGCGCTTTAGTTCCACTGTTTAGATATATTCCTAGAGAAAATATAGTTGAGAGTTGACAGTAGCAATTATGCGGACAGTAGAAAGCTTATGTCCTTAATGCACCACTCAGTGTGCTGAACCCCGAACTTCGTTTGTGGATGTTACGAACATCGGACATACACGTTTAGATAACTACGTGATAGTTCAGTTAAACGGTTTAGATTTGAGGCACCAAAGACGTTTTCGAAACATCGCGGAACATATGAGATGTTTCGAGGGCTGAAATTGGGATTTCAGGCTCGTGCCCACGTCAGGAAGTATGAGACCTCCGACGATTTTCTTAGCCTGCAAACTAAGGGAGAAAAGCTCAATCATTGAGCTTGTGCTCAGATTGTCTGAGTGCCACAATCACTCGAATTGAGTGGGAGTTGATCTTCCAGAGATAGTGATGTTTCTCCAAAGTCATTGCCACCAAGCTGCTAGAGCTTCGTGATGAACTATAACATATCAGGGATAGATATGATGATCCTTGAAATATTCGCGATGTTTGACACCGCGAAAGTAGAAATCAAGAAGGAGCATCAACTGTTGATGGTTAGTGAAACCACTAGTCTCAAGAAGGGCAAGGGCAAGAAGGCATACTTCATGAAACGGCAAATCAGCTGCTGCTCTAGTGGAGAAACCCAAGGTTGAACCCAAACCCGAGACTAAGTGCTTCTGTAATAAGGGAAACAGCCACTGGAGCAGAATTACCCTAGATACTTGGTAGATGAGAAGGCTGTCGATAGAAGTATATTGGATATACATTATGTTAATGTGTACTTTACTAGTACTCCTAGTAGCACCAGGGTATTAAATACCGGTTCGGTTGCTAAGTGTTAGTAACTCGAAATAAAAGCTACGGAATAAACGGAGACTAGCTAAGGGTGAGATGATGATATGTGTTGGAAGTATTTCCAAGGTTGATCAAATATCGTACGCTCCCTCTACCATCAAGATTGGTGTTTGCGTTGAGCATAGGCATGATTGGATTATGTCTATCGCAATACGGTTATTCATTTAAGGAGAATAATGGTTACTCTGTTTATTTGAATAATACCTTCAATGGTCTTGCACCTAAAATGAATGGTTTATTGAATCTCGATCGTAGTGATACACATGTTCATGCCAAAATATATAAGATAGTAATGATAGTACCACCTACTTGTGGCACTGCCACGTAAGTCATATCGGTATAAAACGCATGAAGAAGCTCCATGTTGATGGATCTTTGGACTCACTCGTTTTAAAAGGTTTGAGACATGCGAACCATGTCTATTGGTGTATATGCATGAAGAAACTCCATGCAAATGGACCGTTTGGACTCACTTGATTTTGAATCACTTGAGACATGCAAATCATACCACATGGGCAAGATGACTGAAAGGCTCGTTTTCAGTAAAATGGAACTAGAAAGCAACTTGTTGGAAGTAATACATTTTGATGTGTGCAGTCCAATGAGTGCTGAGGCGTGTAGTGGATATCGTTATGTTCTTACTTCACAGATGATTTGAGTAGATGTTGAGTACATCTACTTGATGAATCACGAGTCTGAATTATTGAAAGGTTCAAGTAATTTCAGGGTGAAGTTGAAAGATCGTCGTGACAAGAGGATAAAATATCTATGATATGATCATAGAGATGAATATCTGAATTACGAGTTTGGCATAGAATTAAGACATTGTGGAAATTGTTTCACAACTAATACAGCCTGGAACACCATAGTGTGATGGTGTGTCCGAACATCATAACTGCACCCTATTGGATATGATGCATACCATGATGGGGTTAGGCATTAGAGACAACCACATTCACTTTAAATAGGGCACCACGTAATTCCGATGAGATGACACCGTATGAACTATGGTTTAGAGAAACCTAAGCTGTCATTTCTTAAAAGTTTGGGGCTGCGACGCTTATGTGAAAAAGTTTCAGGCTGATAAGCTCGAACCCAAAGCAGATAAATGCATCTTCATAGGACACCCAAAACAGTTGGGTATACCTCCTGTCTCAGATCCGAAAGCAATAAGGGATTGTTTCTAGAATCGGGTCCTTTCTTGAGGAAAAGTTTCTCTCAAAAGAATTGAGTGGGAGGATGGTGGAGACTTGATGAGGTTGTTGAACCGTCTCTTCAACTAGTGTGTGGCAGGGCACAGGAAGTTGTTCCTGTGGCACCTACACCAATTGAAGTGGAAGCTTATGATAGTGATCATGAAACTTCAGATCAAGTCACTACCAAACCTCGTGGGATGACAAGGATGCGTACTACTTCAGAGTGGTACGTAATCCTGTCTTGGAAGTCATGTTGCTAGGCAACAATGAACCTACGAGCTATGGAGAAGCGATGGTGGGCCTGGATTCCGATAAATGGCTCGAGGCCATAAAATCCGAGAGAGGATCCATGTATGAAAACAAAGTGTAGACTTTGGCAGAACGGCTCGATGGTCGTAAGGTTGTTAAGAACAGATGGATTTTAAAAGGAAGACGGACAATGATGGTAAGTATCACCATCAAGAAAGCTCGACTTGTCGTTAAGATGTTTTCCGATAAGTTCAGGGAGTTGACTACGATGAGACTTTCTCACTCATAGCGATGCTAAGAGTCTGTTGGAATTATATTAGAGATTACTGCATTGTTTATGAAATCTTGCAGATAGGATGTCAAAAACATTGTTTTCTCAATGATTTTCTTGAGGAAAGGTTGTATGTGATACAACCGGAAGGTTTTGTCAATCCTGAAGATGCTAATAAGTATGCAAAGCTCCAGCAATCCTTCTAAGGACTGGAGTAAGCATCTCGGAGTTGGAATGTATGCTTTGATGAGATGATCAAAGATTTTGGGTTTATACAAAGTTTATGAGAAACTTGTATTTCCAAAGAAGTGAGTGGGAGCACTATAGAATTTCTAATGAGTATATGTTGTTGACATATTGTGGATCAGAAATGATGTAGAATTTCTGGAAAGCATATAGGGTTATTTGAAAAGTGTTTTTCAATAGAAAACCTGGATTAGGCTACTTGAACATTGAGCATTCTATGAGGATAGATCAAAAACGCTAAATGGTACTTTCAAATGAGCACATACCTTGACATGATCTTGAAGGTGTTCAAGATGGATCAGTCAAGGAAGGAGTTCTTGCCTGAGTTGTAAGGTATGAAGTTAAGACTTAAAGCTCTACCACGGCAGAAGAAAGAGAAAGGACGAATGTCGTCCCCTATGCTTTTGTCATAGGCTCTATACGGTATGCCATGCTGAGTACCGCACCTGGTGTGTGCCTTGCCACATGTCTGGCAAGAGGGAGGGTACAAAGGTGATCCAGGAGTGGATCACTAGATAGCGGTCAAAATTATCCTTGGAGTAATAAGGACATGTTTCTCAATTATGGAGGTGATAAAGAGTTCGGCGTAAAGGGTTACATCGATGCAAGCTTTAACACCTATCCGAATGACTCTGAGTAGCAAACCGAATACGTATAGTGGAGCAACCATTTGGAATAGCTCCAAGTGGAGCGTGGAAGCAGCATTTATAATATGACCTAGAGATTTGAAAGTCCATACGGATCTGATTGTTGCAGACCCATTGACTAAAACCTCTCTCACAAGCAAAACATGATCAAACCCCAGAACTCATTGAGTCTTAATCACATGATGATGTGAACTAGTTTAGTGACACTAGTAAACTCTTTGGATGTTGGTCACATGGCGATGTGACCTGTGAGTGTTAATCACATGGCGATGTGAACTAGATTATTGACTCTAGTGCAAGTGGGAGACTGTTGGAAATATGCCCTAGAGGCAATAATGAATTAGTTATTATTATATTTCCTAGTTCATGATAATCGTTTATTATCCATGCTAGAATTGTATCGATAGGAAACTCAGATACATGTGTGGATACATAGACAACACCATGTCCCTAGTAAGCCTCTAGTTGACTAGCTCGTTGATCAATAGATGGTTACAGTTTCCTGACCATGGACATTGGATGTCGTTGATAACGGGATCACATCATTGGGAGAATGATGTGATGCACAAGACCCAATCCTAAGCCTAGCACAAAGATCATGTAGTTCGTATGCTAAAGCTTTTCTAAATGTCAAGTATCATTTCCTTAGACCATGAGATTGTGCAACTCCCGGATACCGTAGGAATACTTTGGGTGTGCCAAACGTCACAATGTAACTGGGTGGCTATAAAGGTACACTACAGGTATCTCCGAAAGTGTCTGTTGGGTTGGCACGAATCGAGACTGGGATTTGTCACTCCGTGTGACGGAGAGGTATCTCTGGGCTCACTTGGTAGGACATCATCATAATGTGCACAATGTGATCAAGGATTTGATCACGGTATGATGTGTTACGGAACGAGTAAAGAGACTTGCCGGTAACGAGATTGAACAAGGTATCGGGATACCGACGATCGAATCTCGGGCAAGTACAATACCGCTAGACAAAGGGAATTGTATACGGGATTGATCGAATCCTCGACATCGTGGTTCATCCGATGAGATCATCGTGGAACATGTGGGAACCAACATGGGTATCTAGATCCCGTTGTTGGTTATTGACCGGAGAACGTCTCGGTCATGTCTGCATGGTTCCCGAACCCGTAGGGTCTACACACTTAAGGTTCGATGACGCTAGGGTTATAAAGGAAGTTTGTATGTGGTCACCGAATGTTGTTCGGAGTCCTGAATGAAATCCCGGACGTCACGAGGAGTTCCGGAATGGTCCGGAGGTAAAGATTTATATATGGGAAGTCCTGTTTTGGTCACCGGAAAAGTTTCGGGTTTTACCGGTAGTGTACCGGGACCACCGGAGGGGTCCGAGGGTCCACCAAGTGGGGCCACCAGCCCCGGAGGGCTGCATGGGCCAAGTGTGGGAGGGGACCAGCCCCAGGTGGGCTGGTGCGCCCCCCACCAAGGCCCAAGGCGCCTCCAAGAGGGAAGGGGGGCAAACCCTAGGGCAGATGGGCCCTAAGGCCCACCCCAGGTGCGCCTCCCCCTCTCCCCCTTGTGGCCACCACCCAGATGGGATCTGGGGGCTGCCGCCACCCCTAGGGAGGGAACCCTAGGTGGGGGCTTAGCCCCTCCCCTCCCCTATATATACTTGAGGTTTGGGCTGCCCAAGATACACGAGATCCTCTCCCTCTTGGCGCAGCCCTACCTCTCTTCCTCCTCGTCTCTCGTAGTGCTTGGCGAAGCCCTGCTGGAGTCCCGCGCTCCTCCACCACCACCACGCCGTTGTGCTGCTGCTGGATGGAGTCTTCCTCAACCTCTCCTTCTCCCCTTGCTGGATCAAGGCATAGGAGACGTCACCGGGCTGTACGTGTGTTGAACACGGAGGTGCCGTCCGTTTGGCACTAGGATCATCAGTGATTTGGATCACGACGAGTACGACTCCATCAACCCCGTTCTCTTGAACGCTTCCGCGTAGCGATCTACAAGGGTATGTAGATGCACTCTCCTTCCCTCGTTGCTGGTTTCTCCATAGATAGATCTTGGTGACACGTAGGAAAATTTTGAATTTCTGCTACGTTACCCAACACTTCTTTGCCTAAAAATAGTATTGATTCATGGAATAAGTGCAAAGATGCTTTTATCTCTAAGTATTTTACTCCCGCTAAGATCATCTCTCTTAGAAACGATATTATGAATATTAAGCAACTTGATCATGAGCATGTTGCACAAGCTTGGGAGAGGATGAAATTAATGATACGTAACTGCCCTACACATGGTTTGAATTTATGGATGATTATACAGAATTTTTATGCTGGATTGAATTTTTCTTCTAGAAATCTTTTAGATTTGGCCACGGGAGGCACTTTTATGGAAATTAGTTTAGGAGAAGCTACCAAACTCCTAGATAATATTATGGTTAATTATTCTCAATGGCACACCGAAAGATCTACTAGTAAAAAAGTTCATGCGATAGAAGAGATTAATGTTTTGAGTGGAAAGATGGATGAACTTATGGAGTTGTTTGCTAATAAGAGTGTTTCTTCTGATCCTAATGATATGCCTTTGTCCACTTTGATTGAGAATAATAATGAATCTATGGATGTGAATTTTGTTGGTAGGAACAATTTTGGTAACAACGCGTATAGAGGAAATTTTAATTCTAGGCTGTTCCCTAGTAATTCCTCTAATAATTATGGCAATTCCTACAACAACTCTTATGGAAATTTTAATAAGATGCCTTCTGATTTTGAGACTAGTGTTAAAGAATTTATGAATTCGCAAAATAATTTCAATGCTTTGCTCGAAGAAAAGTTGCTTAAGATTGATGAGTTGGCTAGGAACGTGGATAGAATATCTCTTGATGTTGATTCTTTGAAACTTAGATCTATTCCACCTAAGCATGATATCAATGAGTCTCTCAAAGCCATGAGAATTTCCATTGATGAGTGCAAAGAAAGAACCGCTAGGATGCGTGCTAAAAAAGATTGCTTTGTGAAAGCGTGTTCTTCTAGTTTTGATGATAATAATGATGAAGATCTAAAAGTGATTGATGTGTCTCCTATTAAATCTTTGTTTTCCAATATGAATCTTGATAAAGATGGGACTGGAGACGAGTCAACTTTAGTTAAAAGGCATCCCAATGATTCGGAGTTTTTAGATCTTGATGTAAAAATTGGTAAAAGTGGGATTGAAGAGGTCAAAACTTTACATAGCAATGAACCCACTATTTTGGATTTCAAGGAATTTAATTATGATAATTGATCTTTGATAGATTGTATTTCCTTGTTGCAATCCGTGCTAAATTCTCCTCATGTTTATGATCAAAATAAATCTCTTACCAAACACATCGTTGATGCTTTAATGCAATCCCATAACAAAAGCTTGAACTAGAAGTTTCTATCCCTAGAAAACTTTATGATGAATGGGAACCTAAATTAAGATTAAAGATTATGAATGCTATGCTTGATGTGATCTGGGTGCTAGTGTTTCCACAATTCCAAAAACTTTGTGTGATGTGCTAGGTTTCCGTGAATTTGATGATTGTTCTTTAAATTTGCGTCTTGAGGATTCCACCATTAAGAAACCTATGGGAAGGATTAATGATGTTCTTATTGTTGAAAATAGGAATTATGTGCCCATAGATTTCATCGTTCTTGATATAGATTGCAATCCTACATGTCCTATTATTCTTGGTAGACCTTTCCTTAGAACGATTGGTGCAATTATTGACATAAAAGAAGGAAATATTAGATTCCAATTTCCGTTAAGGAAAGGCATGGAACACTGTACTAGAAATAAAATTAAATTACCTTATGAATCTATTATGAGAGCCACTTATGGATGGCATACCAAAGATGACAATACCTAGATCTATTCTTATTTTTGTGCCTAGCTAGGGGCGTTAAAAGATAGCGCTTGTTGGGAGGCAACCCAATTTTATTTTTGTTCCTTGCTTTTTGTTCCTGTTTAGAAATAAATAAATCATCTATCCTCTGTTATGATTTTTTATGTTTTAATTAGTTTTTGTGCCAAGTAAAGCCTTTAGGATCTTCTTGGGTGATTGTTATTTGATCTTGCTGAAAAAACAGAAAGTATGCGCTCATGATAATAATTTTAATTTTTTTACCAGAGAAGGATAAAATACCAATTCAAACTGCAGTATATCAATATACAAATTATTTAGGACTTCCTAATTTCTCAGGATTTTTGGAGTTACAGAAGTATTTGAAACCTACAGATTGCTACAGACTGTTCTGTTTTTGACAGATTATGTTTTTCGTGTGTTGTTTGCTTATTTTGATGAATCTATGGCTAGTATCGGGGGGTATGAACCATAGAGAAGTTGGAATACAGTAGGTTTAACACCAATATAAATAAATAATGAGTTCATTATAGTACCTTAAAGTGGTGGTTTGTTTTCTTATACTAACGGAGCTCATGAGATTTTCTGTTGAGTTCTGTGTTGTGAAGTTTTCAAGTTTTTGGGTAAAGATTTGATGGATTTTGGAACAAGGAGTGGCAAGAGCCTAATCTTGGGTATTCCCAAGGAACCCCAAGGTAAAATTCAAGGACAACCAAAAGCCTAAGCTTGGGGATGCCCCGGAAGGCATCCCCTCTTCCGTCTTCGTCTATCGGTAACTTTACTTGAGGCTATATTTTTATTCACCACATGATATGTGTTTTACTTGGAGCGTCTTGTATGATTTGAGTCTTTGCTTTTTAGTTTACCACAATCATCCTTGCAGTACACACCGTTTGGAGAGACACACATGAATGGGAATTTATTAGAATACTCTATGTGCTTCACTTATATCTTTTGAGCTAGATAATTTTGATCTAGTGCTTAACTTATATCTTTTTAGAGCACGGTGGTGGTTTAATTTTGTAGAAATTATTGATCTCTCACGCTTCACTTATATTATTTTGAGAGTCTTTTAGAACAACATGGTAATTTTCTTTGGTTATGAAATTAGTCCTAATATGATAGGCATCCAAGATGGGTATAATAAAAACTTTCATATAAAGTGCATTGAATACTATGAGAAGTTTGATACTTGATGATTGTTTTGAGATATGAAGATGGTAATATTAGAGTCATGCTAGTTGAGTAGTTGTGAATTTGAGATACTTGTATTAAAGTTTGTGATTCCCGTAGCATGCACGTATGGTGAATCATTATGTGATGAAGTCGAAGCATGATTTATTTATTGATTGTCTTCCTTATGAGTGGCGGTCGGGGACGAGCGATGGTCTTTTCCTACCAATCTATCCCCCTAGGAGGATGCGCGTAGTACTTTGTTTCAATAACTAATAGATTTTCGCAATAAGTATGCACTACTGCAGGATGCTACTAACGTGACACTTCGATCATAGACCCTTCGAGAAACTGTGTGCGATGCCATAATTGCAAACGGTGCTGTATGAAAACCGTCAGAAACGTATAAAATGTTTGTGATGGCGGATGCATGAAACACGGTTCAGGTTTTAGTTGCTTGTGCGATGAAGGGCATACGATTCAGTTCAATTAACTGTTTGCGATGAGGAGGAACAAAAGAAACGAGCAGCCAGATGAAGGCGTGTGCGATACAAAACATATAGTTCACTCGGATGAACTCTTTGTGATTAGGCAACACAAAAGAAACGGGCAGCCAGATGAAGGTGTGTGCGATATACAACAAACGGTTCACTTGGATGAACTATTTGTGATTGGGCAACACAAAAGAAACGGTCAGCCAGATCAAGGTGTGTGGGATATACGGCATGCGGTTCACTCAGATGAACTGTTAGCGTTGACACAAGAGTACATAAATGGTTCAACTTAACAAGACGTGTGTGTTGTGCTATGGGATTGCATGCGGTTCACTCGACCCTTGTCGTCAGTGTGTGACCTCTGTGGCAACCGTTCGCTCCCCAGGCGCCTCTTCGTGTATCGTGGCAACCGTCCACTTACTCTTCGCCTTTCCCTCTCGATTTGGAACTGCTGTCGCACGCTAGCTCTTCCTCCCTCCCCCATTTGCCTTCACCCTTCCTTCTGCCATTGTTGATCATCTTCTCCATGGAGGGAACAAGCCGGAAACGACCCTGTTATTCTTGCCCCGATCTGAATGATGATGCGATGGAGGAACTCATTGATCGGTGTGATGTCATCACCTAGGCTAGCATGGCAGGTTCGTTCAAGAACATTCTCGACTCAACTAATAACATCATTACAAGGAACCCAAGGGTCCAGGAGCGGTTTGACCTCCCCTATCTTCTTCGCCGTGACCCTGCTGACTGGCGCGGGGATGAGGGAAGCCTCGCCTTGTGTAAGTTGATGCCGCTTGATAATGATACGTATGATGTTAAGATGCCATCGCTTGAGGGCAAGGCTTGGGCATGCGCAAATGGAGATTGGGCTGTTTATATTGGGTACAACTTCGAGTGGGAACTTGTGAATGTGTACACTCGTCACTAGGTTCCACTTCCAAAAATCTCAGACTATCCAGAGGTTGAGCACACAGATGGTCTACGTTAGTTCAAATACGATCATGGTAACTGTCGTCTACGAAAGATAGCAATTTGTCGAGTTCCCAACCGCTCTTGGGATTACACGAACTATGAAGTTGTTGCTATCTTCGACAAGCTTGTTGCCTTCCTTACTTCCACGCCTCGATGGATATTGCTCAAAAATCAGTTTCTATACATGGATGAGTACTGTGATGCAATTCAATATGAGGATCTTGTGTTTGTTGCCACCACTCGTGGCACTGTTTTTGCATGGAATCCTCATGATTTCAGTACCTTTGTCTTCCACCATAATTATAATTGTTTCATCCACATGCATGCGGGTTAGCTAGTTTCCCTTTACTAATTAACCTTCTTGTGTTTCCAAGGTCCTGTGGACATTCCACCACCTATACTTGAAAATTTTATTCACGAGCATGAGGACGAGCAGGACCCATATACTCAGTGGCGCCTGGCAACTTATTCCGATGGATCACCTCTTCTTGTCTGTATACAGGGCTCTGCTGATGTTACTAAGGAAGTAGGTGTTGTCTCGTATGGTCGCACTCTTTGGACCTATTCCAATATCCGTTGTAGGGTACTCACGATGGATACTGGTGTACTAGCGCCAACATCTTCTCCCTGGTTCAGTATTGAAACTCTTGGAGGGAACTCGCTCTTCCTGGGACAAAACTATCCAATGATGGTGGAAGGCGATCCAGCTGCTGTTGACACAACGTTACTACCATTTATGAGAAGCAACTGTATCTATACCTTGGACATTACTATGCTTCCCTACCATCCCAATATGGGTATTGAAATAGGCCGCTTCAGCCTGGATGATCAGTCCTGCGTTGGTCTCGAGATTGACAGTAGCTGGTCCTTCCCAGAGAAACACTTCCAGTTTAAAGCAAGCGTTTCCAACGCCGACGAGTGGTTGAGCTGAAGTTCATTTCATCGCTTTGTTATTTGTTGTGTGAGAAAAACTTTACTAGAATGTTTTGTTGGAAATGATCTATAATCCAACGTGTATCCTCGTTGTCGTTGTGGGTTGATGACTTGTTGTATGTAATCAGTGGTACATTTGCATATGCGTCCATGAACTCATGCCTGCTAGTGGTGTCCATATGAACAGTGTTAGTGATTTTAGTTGCAAAAATTAGATAGTGCTAGTGATTTGTAGCTGCATATTTTGACAAATCACAGTGTTATAAGGTTGACAAATGGCAATGTTACTAGATAAACAAATGTCAATCTTTCTGGTTTGAGAAACGGCAACATACCCAAAATGACAGATATGCAAATCTTACCCAATTGTTTGTACGTGGTTGCACACGGGTCATGCAAAACAACCGTTTGCGTTGAAGGGATGCAGAAATCCTACTCGGCACATTTTCCCTTGGCTTCCTGGGGAAGCTATCGGTTTGCATACGGGTGTTCTAACTAAAATTTTTGCGATGAGTATTTTATATTTAAAAACCGTTGACGTTTTTTTCAAAAGAAAATTGTTTGATAAGTCTGTACATTAAGAGAGAAAAAAGCAAGTTCGTTCAATCCATATCTTTCATTCAGTCACACTGCGAATTTATATTCATATGATCAAGAATTCGAGACACAATATTAAACCCCAAAAAAACTATTTCCAGCGGCAGTGGAGGCGACGTGTCGCGCCGTCGTTGTCTTCCTCTGGGAAACCGTTGTTGAAGTCTTCAAGGCAGCACAAAATGTTCTTCACATGTAAATCAAACATCATGTCGTCGCGCGATCGACGGGCGGGGCGCGGGAGGACGGCAACTAGCGCCGCTGAGAGGTAGCGGTCGACGGCAGCGTCCCATGCCGCTAGGGGGGGCACACATGCACGGGCGCGGCGGGTGCAGCCAAATGCACGGGGACCGGCGCTGCGGTGGGTGGAGGGGCGCACACGGGCGCGGCGGATGCAGCCAAACACACGGGGACCGGCAGCACGGTGGGTGGAGGGGCACGCACAAGCACGGGCACGGGCGCTGGCGCTGGCATGTACACGAGCTCGCGCGGGTCCGCGGAGACCTCGCTGATGCCCGCGGCTTCCAGCTCTGTGATAGTGCTCGGCGACCAGCCTGTCAATGCTACGGGGATGGTCGCTGGCACGGGCGCGTGGATGGGAGCTGGGACGGGAGCGGGGGCAGCAACCGCCGTGGCCAGCTCGTTCTGGGCCATGTCCATGAGGCCCCATTCCTCCTTATTGTCTATCTCCTCCAGCTCGGAGTCGACTTCACCAAACTTGAAGAGTAGTGGCAGATGATCATTCTGCGCCATGGCGGTGGAGGTCTGCGGGAGGGGGGAGGGGAATGGGAGGCGAACAGTAAGGCCGCCCGTATTAAATAGTGGCTCAGGCGCCATTAACGGAGAGGAAGGTGGGCGGCCATGGAAGTCAAAGGGATCGCTTCCCAGTGAGCCTGCGCAGCGTAAAGCTTGCACGCTTCCCGGTGAGCTTGCGCATTGGAGGATAGCTTGCATGCCTCTCGGTCAGCCTGCGCACCGGACTGCGCTCGCACGCCTCCTGTTCAGTCAAGGTCAAGCAGTTGTCCGCACGGCACCTCCTACAGCCATTAAAACCAAGAGACGTGGCGTCACGTGAATGGTTAACAAAACGCGCACGTTTTGAATTATACAAACATTTGAGATATTAAGTGGCAGCTATTTTTTCAAAGTGCCTTTGTTGGCTGTCATTATTCGAGTGCGCCTTCTCTCAAAATGGACTCGAAAAATACCACATCATGTCGGGCGCCATTCCATGATAGCATGCCAAGTTTCATGAATTTCAGATGAGTTTTGGATTTACTAGAATTTAAAAACCAGGCATCTCAATGTTATGTCGGCAATGAACGGTGCCCTAGTGTTTGAAATTTATTCCCATTTATTGCATGGGACCTAAGCATGCACCCAAGGACACAGATTTGATTTTTCAACCAATTTATATGCACTGGAGCATGTGCATGTAGTTCAAATTTGAATTATGCACATAAATGCATTGAAAACTTAGTTAATGCATAAAAATGTCCAAAAGAACCCCAAAAAATCACAAAAATTGACACAACACTCCTGTTGTTCTATGTTGACACGAGAAATTTTTTGGAAGCAATAAGAGGCAGTGGATATCATTTCATCCCCAAAGGTGGGACGTTCCCTACCGAAACAACGATGCTTGTTGTGAGAAGCTCTGGTTTGCGAGAAGCATATACCCAAACCTGCCCCAAACGAGATAATTTTTTTACCACGACATGTTGATGCCGCTCCATGAAAGCATGCCAAGTTTCATGAATTTCAGACGAGTTTTGGATTTACTAGAATTTAAAAATGAGGCATCTGAATGTTCTGCCGGCAATCAACGCTGCCCTGGTGTTTGAAATTCATTCCCATTTCTTGCATGGGACCTAAGCATGCACCCAAGAACACAGATTTGATTTTTCAACCAATTTATATGCACTGGAGCATGTGCATGTAGTTCAAACTTGAATTATGCACATAAATGCATTGAAAACTCAGTTAATGCATAAAATGTCCAAACGAACCCCCCAAAATCCCAAAAAATGACACAACACTCCTGTTGTTCTATGTTGACACGAGAATTTTTTTGAAAGCAATAAGAGACAATGGATATCTTTTTGTCCCCAAAGGTGGGACGTTCCCTACCGAAACCATCATGCTTGTTGTGAGAAGCTCTGGTTTGTGAGAAGCATATACCCGAAGCTGCCCCAAATGGGACAAAAAATTTTAACACGGCATGTTGATGCCACTTCATGATAGCATGCCAAGTTTCATGAATTTCAAACGAGTTTTGGATTTACTAGAATTTAAAAACCAGGCATCTCAATGTTTTGTCGGCAATCAACAGTGCCCTGGTGTTTGAATTTCATTCCCATCTCTTGCATGGTACCAAGAAATTCAGCCAAGGACACATATTAGATTTTTCAACCAACCTTAGTGCATTGGAGCATGTGCTTGTAGTTCAAATTTGAATTATGCACATAAAATGCCTAGAATTCCCAGTTAATGTATAAAAAAGGCCAAACGAACCCCGAAAAGTTCCAAGATTGAACACAACACTCATGTTGTTCTATGTTGACACTAGAAAATATTTGAAAGCAATAAGAGGCAATGGATATCGTTTCGTCCCCAAAGGTGGGACGTTCCCTATCGAAACCATCATGCTTGTTATGAGAAGCTCTGGTTTGTGAGAAGCTTATACCCGAACCTGCCCCAAACGTGACAATTTTTTTAGCATGGCATGTTGATGCCGCTCCATGATAGCATGCCAAGTTTCATGAATTTTAGACGAGTTTTGGATTTACTAGAATTTAAAAACCAGGCATCTCAATGTTTTGCCGGCAATCAACAGTCCCCTAGTGTTTGAATTTCATTCCCATCTCTTGCATGGGACCAAGAAATTCACCCAAGGACACACATGTGATTTTTCAACCAACTTTAGTGCATTAGAGCAAGTGCTGGTAGTTCAAATTTGAATTATGCACATAAAATGCCTAGAAAACCCAGTTGATGTATAAAAAGGCCAAACAAACCCCAAAATATTCCAAGATTAAACACAACACTCCTTTTGTTGTATGTTGACACTAGAAATTTTTTCAAAGCAATAAGAGGCAACGGATATCGTCCTGTCACCAAAGGTGGTACGTTCCCTATCGAAACCATCATGCTTGTTGTGAGAAGCTCTGGTTTGTGAGAAGCTTATACCCGAACCTGCCCCAAACGGGACAAAATTTTCACCACGACATGTTGATGCCGCTCCATGATAGCATGCCAAGTTTCATGAATTTTAGACGAGTTTTGGATTTACTAGAATTTAAAAACGAGGCATCTCAATGTTTTGCCGGCAATCAGCAGTGCCATGGTGTTTGAATTTCATTCCCATCTCTTGCATGGGACCTAGAAATTCACCCAAGGACACACATGTGATTTTTCAACCAACTTTGGTGCATTGGAGCATGTGCTTGTAGTTCAAATTTGAATTATGCACATAAAATGCCTAGAAAACCCAGTTAATGTATAAAAAAGGCCAAACGAACCATGGAAAATTCCAAGATTGAACACAACACTCCCGTTGTTCTATGTTGACACTAGAAATTTTTTGAAAGCAATAAGAGGCAACAAATATCGTCTCGTCCCCAAAGGTGGTACGTTCCCTATTGAAACCATCATGCTTATTGTGACAAACTCTGATTTGTGAGAAGCTTATACCCAAACCTGCCCCAAATGGGACAACATTTTCACGACGGCATGTTGATGCCGCTCCATGATAGCATGCCAAGTTTCATGAATTTCAGACGAGTTTTGGATTTACTAGAATTTAAAAACCAGGCATCTCAATGTTTTGCCGGAAATCAACAGTGCCCTGGTGTTTGAAATTCATTCCCATCTCTTGCATGGGACCTAGAAATTCACCTAAGGACACACATGTGATTTTTTTTCACCAACTTTGGTGCATTGGAGCATGTGCTTGTAGTTCAAATTTGAATTATGCACATAAAATGCCTAGAAAACCCAGTTAATGTATAAAAAAGGCCAAACGAACCCCGAAAAATTCCAAGATTGAACACAACACTCCTGTTGTTCTATGTTGACACTAGAAAATTTTTGAAAGCAATAAGAGGCAACAGATATCGTCTCGTCCCCAAGGGTGGTACGTTCCCTATCGAAACCATCATGCTTGTTGTGAGAAGCTCTGATTTGTGAGAAGCTTATACCCAAACCTGCCCCAAATGGGACAAAATTTTCACCACGGCATGCTGACGCCGCTCCATGATAGCATGCTAAGTTTCATGAATTTCAGATGAGTTTTGGATTTACTAGAATTTAAAAACCAGGTATCTCAACGTTTTGCCGGAAATCAACAATCCCTTGGTGTTTGAAATTCATTCCCATCTCTTGCATGGGACCTAGAAATTCACCTAAGGACACACATGTGATTTTTCAACCAACTTTGGTGCATTGGAGCATGTGCTTGTACTTCAAATTTGAATTGTGCACATAAAATGCCTAGAAAACCCAGTTAATGTATAAAAAAGGCCAAATGAACCCCGAAAAATCCCAAGATTGAACACAACACTCCTGTTGTTCTATGTTGACACTAGAATTTTTTTAAAAGCAATAAGATGAAACGGATATCGTCTCGTCTCCAAAGGTGGTACGTTCCCTATTGAAACCTTCATGCTTGTTGTGAGAAACTCTGATTTGTGAGAAGCTTATACCCAAACCTGCCCCACATGGGACAAAATTTTCACCCAAGCATGTTGGTGCCGCTCCATGATCGCATGCCAAGTTTCATGAATTTCAGACGAGTTTTGGATTTTCTAGAATTTAAAAACCAGGTATCTCAACATTTTGCCGGCAATCAATAGTGCCCTGGTGTTTGAAATTCATTCCCATCTCTTGCATGGGACCTAGAAATTCACCCAAGGATACACATGTGATTTTTCAACCAACTTTAGTGCATTGGAGCATGTGCCTGTAGTTCAAATTTGAATTGTGCACATAAAATGCCTAGAAAACCCAGTTAATGTATAAAAAAGGCCAAACGAACCCTGAAAAATTCATTCCCATTTTTCCATGGGACCTAACCATGCACTGAAAGACATAAATTTGATTTTTCAACCAGTTTGTATGCACCGGAGCATGTGCATGTAGTTTAATTTTGAATTGTGCACCTGAAATGGCTAGAAAACCATTTTAATGTATGAAATGTCCGAACGAACCCTGAATAATTCCAATTCTTTTACAACACACATACAGTTGCATGTTCACTGTAGATAAAAGGTTTAGCAATTCAAACACCGTCCATTGCCGCTGTGACCCCATTTTGTAATTCAAATCAAGTAGATCCTACACAGTTTATTCTCACCAACCGTGTGAGATGTAGTACAAAATATCTTGGAGCACTGTCGGTGTATAGTACGCCTATTGCTTATGCGAGAAGGTGCGTCGGCTACAGTCCACAGCCGGCGTGTCAAGCACACTAGCTCGCTCCCCCAAAACGTCCACCTCTGCATCCCTCTCTGCTTCAGTCCCTTGATTCAAATTTTCAGTAGCCCTGGCATTTTACTCTCGCCTCTGCATCCCTCGCAATCTCAAAAATATCTGCTCGCCCTTGATCCAAATTTTCAGTAGCCCCGCCTTGTTACTCCTGCCTAGTTAAATTTTCAGTTGTCGTAGTATTTCCTCTAACACAACCTCCGCTCACACAGACACACACAACCCTCGAAACAATTGGTAGGTCCCTGCCATCGCCGGCGCCTCCATCCTCAACCTTTTCCTGTGTGCCGGGGAGCTCGAGTAGCCAATGGACAAAAGGAGGTTTCTCGCGACCTTTTCGCCCGACGCTGGCGACGTGGCCGCCGAGGTGTCCCCGTCGTCCTCCGCGGGCCCGATCCGCCGTCGCCGGTCCCCCGATCCGCCCGCCACCGCGCCCCTACGTCGCGCCCCGGACCGGCAGCCGACGAAGTCCTACCTCGGGGTCCGGCAACAGCGGTGGGGGACGTGGGTCGCGGAGATTACAGATTGAGAGACCCACACCCGCCGGTGGCTCGGTAGCTTCCATAAGAGCGAGCTCGCGACCATGGAGTACAACCGCTGGCAGGTCCGCTACCACAGCGCGGCAGCTAGGCTCAATTTCCCCTTTGGCACACGCCAGGTCCACCTCGTTCCGCCGGAGCCAGGGGTGGTGAGCTCGGCTATGGCGCGGGAGGACCGCTGTGATGCCCCCGATTCAACCGTACACTAATCATACACGCAAACGTGTACGATCAAGATCAGGGACCCACGGGAAGATATCACAACACAACTCTACAAATAAAAATAAGTCATACAAGCATCATATTACAAGCCAGGGGCCTCGAGGGCTCGAATACAAGAGCTCGATCATAGACGAGTCAGCGGAAGCAACAATATCTGAGTACAGACATAAGTTAAACAAGTTTGCCTTAAGAAGGCTAGCACAAACTGGGATACAGATCGAAAGAGGGGCAGGCCTCCTGCCTGGGATCCTCCTAACTACTCCTGGTCGTCGTCAGCGGGCAGCATGTAGTAGTAGGCACCTCCGGTGTAGTAGGAGTCGTCGTCGAAGGTGGCGTCTGGCTCCTGGGCTCCAACATCTGGTTGCGACAACCAGGTAGAAGGGATAGAGGGAAAAGAAGGAGAAAGCAACCGTGAGTACTCATCCAAAGTACTCGCAAGCAAGGAGCTACACTACCTATGTATGCATTGGTATCAACTGGAATAAGGCTATTATATGTGGACTAAACTGCAGAAAGCCGGAATAAGAGGGGGATAGCTAGTCCTTTCGAAGACTACGCTTCTGGCAGCCTCCGTCTTGCAGCATGTAGAAGAGAGTAGACTGAAGTCCTCCAAGTAGCATCGCATAGCATAACCCTAACCGATGATCCTCCCCTCGTCGCCCTGTGAGAGAGCGATCACCGGTTGTATCTGGCACTTGGAAGGGTGTGTTTTATTAAGTATCCAGTTCTAGTTGTCATAAGGTCAAGGTACAACTCCAAGTCGTCCTGTTACCGAAGATCACGGCTATTCGAATAGATTAGCTTCCCTGCAGGGGTGCAGCACATAACCCAACACGCTCGATCCCATTTGGCCGGACACACTTTTCTGGGTCATGCCCGGCGTCGGAAGATCAACACGTCGCAGCCCCACCTAGACCAACAGAGAGGTCAGCACACCGGTCTAAACCTAAGCGCCCAGGGGTCTGGGCCCATCGCCCTTAGCACACCTGCACGTTGCGTGGGCGGCCGGAAGCAGACCTAGCCTAGTAGGCGTTCCAGTCCAATCCAGCGCGCGCCGCTCCGTTGCTGACGTCACAAAGGCTTCGGCTGATACCACGACGTCGAGTGCCCATAACTGTCCCCGCGTAGATGGTTAGTGCGTATAGGCCAGTAGCCAGACTCAGATCAAATACCAAGATCTCGTTAAACGTGTTAAGTATCTGCGAACGCCGACCTGGGCTAGGCCCACCTCTCTCCTAGGTGGTCTCAACCTGCCCTGTCGCTCCGCCACAAAGTAACAGTCGGGGGCCGTCGGGAACCCAGGCCCACCTCTACCGGGATGGAGCCACCTGCCCCTTCAGCCCCCAACTCCAAACAGTATCACGGGTAAGGGAACTGTGTAAAGTATATTGTATATGCCCGTGATCACCTCCCGAAGTGATCACGGCCCAGTAGTATAGCATGGCAGACGGACAAGAGTGTAGGGCCATTGATGGAACACTAGCATCCTATACTAAGCAGTAGGATAGCAGGTAATGGTAACAACATTAGTAGCAAGGACAGGCTATGCATCAGGATAGGAATAACGGAAAGCAGTAACATGCTACACTACTCTAATGCAAGCAGTATAGAGGAGAGTAGGCGATATCTGGTGATCAAGGGGGGGGGCTTGCCTGGTTGCTCTGGCAAGAGAGAGGGGTCGTCAACTCCGTAGTCGTACTGGGTAGCAGCGGCGTCGGTCTCGGTGTCTAGCGAGAGAAGAGGGGGGAGAAACAATAAATATTTAAGCAAACAGATGCATAGCGATGCATGACATGACAAGTATCGGTGCTAGGGGTGCCCTAACACGGTATGAGGTGATACCGGTGAAGGGAGGAATCAACCGGGAAAGTAACCCCGGTGTTTCGCGTTTTCGGCAGAGGAGCCAGAGGGGGAAAGTTGCAAGTTTGATATGTTAGGGGTCTGTGGCGGACGAACGGGCTGCGTATCCGGATTCGTCTCGTCGTTCTGAGCAACTTTCATGTTGAAAATAATTTAATCCGAGTTACGGATTAAAAGATATGATTTTCTAAAGATTTTATTAATTTCTGGAATTATTTTTCATTCGGAAAATAATTGCTAAATTGCTAGGCGCACCCAGCACGGTGTACACAAAAGTGTACCCAGTGACTGACAGGTGGGCCAGAGGGACCCAGTTGACTAGTCAACATTTGACTGGTCAACAGGGGTGGGACCCCCCCTGTCATTGACTGTTTTAGTTAATTAGGGTTTAGGTTAATTAGTTAGGCTTAATTAGTTGTCTTAGTTTAATTAATCAAAATTAACTAAGTTAATTAATTCTTTAATTAATTAATTAATTGATATTATTATTTTCTCTTTTTTTAAAAAAAATACGTTCTGGGGTGGGGCCCCTTTGTCAGTGGGCCAAAGGGCCATAGCGGGCGTGCGGGTGGTGGTTAACGGGGCCGTGGGGCGATGTTGCCCGAGCAGGCGCACGCCCAGGGGCAGCGGACCCGGCAGGGCGCCGGCGCAGGGGAGGTCAGTGGCCATGGCGAGGCCATGGCCGGAGCGGGGCCCGGCCAGCGAGCGGCGACGGGACTGCAGAAGCGGGGCGGAGGGCTGTGGCCGGACGCGGCCACGACGGGCGCGCGCGGGCCGGCAAGTAGGGCCGTGGGAAGCGGGGCCGCGAGCAGGGAACGGCGAGGCACGCGTGCACGCGTGGTGGCCGGCGGGCGCGGGTGCCGGCGCGCTCCAGGGGAGTGCGAGCGCGGACAGAGCTGAGGGGGGGGGTTCGCAGCGGAGCTCGGCGGTGCGAGGCGTGGCGCTCGCGACGCGCGGGTAGGCGAGGTCGCGTGAGGGAGAGGGGAAGGAGGAGGGCGGAGGCCGTAGCCTCACCGGGAATTGTAGGGACGGGGCAGCGGGGGGGCGAGGTGGAGGTCGGGGACGACGTGCGCGACAGAGTCGAGGCAGGGCGGGGCTCCGGCGAGGTCGGAGCGGGCTGCGTCGGGCGGCGGCGGTGATTGGCTGGGCCGGCAATGATGGGCGTCGGGGCGGCCGTCTCCTCCCGATCCAATCGGGAGAGATGGGGGGAGGAAGATATTTCTGCGGGGGGGGGGGGGGGATTGTGGGGTGTCGGTGGAGTGGGTGGGGGTGGCGTAGTGGATAAGGAGTGGGTGGGGTGGGTGGCCGGCTGGGCCTGGTGGGTTGGCCCAGTTGGGCCACGGCCCAGGGAGGGGGGGCTTTCTCTTTCTTTTCTTTTTTTTGTTTTCCCTTTTTGTATTTTCTTTTATTATTTCTTTCCTGTTTAATTCATTTAAAAGTATTTAGGCATTTTATAAAAATGTGTTTACGGCCCGAACATTTTATTTTAATATTTGAAAACTTTTGTCATTTGACTTATTTAGGATTTAAATTTGAAACGGTTTTGAATTAACCCGAGATTAATTACAGTGACAGAGGTGACGTGTCACCATTAACGTGAGATCACTGTAGCATGATTATCCGGGCGTTACAAATCTCCTCCACTACAAGAAATCTCGTCCCGAGATTTAGGAGGTAGAAGGAAGCAGTGCAGGGTATTCATCGCGAAGACGATCCTCGCGTTCCCAGGTGGCTTCGTCTTCAGAGTGATTCGACCACTGGACCTTGAGGAACTTGATCGCCTTCTGACGGGTGCGGCGTTCAGCTTGGTCGAGAATGCGGACCGGATGCTCTTTATAGGAGAGGTCCTGTTGCAATTCGAGAACTTCATGGTCCACTGCTCGGATTGGGTCCTTGAAGCAGCGTCGAAGTTGCGACACGTGGAACACATCGTGAACCTGAGAAAGGTTTGACGGAAGCTCCAGTTGATATGCCACTTTTCCACGCCTTTCGAGAATAGTGAAAGGACCAATATAGCGGGGAGCTAGCTTTCCTTTGATCCCGAAGCGGTGTGCACCCTTCATTGGTGTAACTCGAAGATAAGCCTTTTCGCCAGGTTGATAGACCATGTCTTGGTGATGACGGTCATACTGACTTTTCTGACGTGACTGAGCAGTCTTGAGACTCTCGCGAATAATGCGAACTTGTTCTTCGGCCTGTTGGATAATATCCGGACCGAAGAGTGGACGTTCCCCAGTTTCTGACCAGTTCAGAGGGGTTCGACACTTTCGTCCATATAGCACTTCGAAGGGGGACATCTTCAGACTAGCTTGATAGCTATTATTATAAGAGAACTCGGCATATGGAAGAGATTCCTCCCATTTCTTGCCGAATGAGATTACACAAGCTCGAAGCATGTCTTCGAGAACTTGGTTGACACGTTCAACCTGTCCTTGTGACTGCGGATGAAACGCAGTACTGAAAGATAAGTGAGTCCCCATGGTTTCTTGGAAACTTGCCCAGAATCTTGAAGTGAATAAGCTGCCACGGTCCGAACTGATAACCAGTGGAATACCGTGAAGTGAAACAATTCTGGACATGCAGAGAGTAGCAAGCTGACTAGCAGTGATTGTCTCTTTGACCGCCAGAAAATGGGCAACTTTGGAAAGCCGGTCAATGACGACAAGAATAGCATCATTACCTTTCTGCGATTTGGGAAATCCAGTGACGAAGTCCATTTCAACATGGTCCCATTTCCATTCAGGAATAGAGATAGGTTGCAGAGTTCCGGCAGGCCTTTGATGCTCTGCTTTGATTCGGCGACAAACGTCACACTCAGCAACATAACGAGCAATGTCCTGCTTCATATTAGACCACCAGAATCTTTGACGAATATCCTGGTACATCTTTGTACTACCAGGATGGATGGACAGAGGCGTATCATGGGCTTCTTTCATAACCCTTTTAGTCTTATCCAGGTTTTTCTTCGAACATGGTACCACTAGGCGGCCTTTGAAATACAAGGCGCCATCGTCAGCGATAGTGAAGAATGAGGGCTTTCCTTCTGCTAGATGGCGTTTGATCTTATGGACTTCAGAGTCATAACCTTGAATAGTCTTTATACCAGCTACGTGATCTGGTACGACAGTCAGGGTATTTAGAGAACCCTTAGTAATAACAAGAAGATTCATCTTGCGGAATTCCGGGGGAGGGGGAGCGAGTGCTCCAGGAGGAACAATATGGAGGTTCAGCTTTCTAAATTCTTCGACAAGCGAGGGCTGAACTTTGTGAACCTGGAGGTGGTTGCAGTAAGACTTGCGGCTCAAGGCATCAGCCATTACATTAGCCTTGCCGGGGGTATAGGATATACCCACGTCAAAGTCTGCAACAGTCTCCATCCATCTCTGCTGACGGAGGTTCAGATCTGGCTGAGTAAACAGATACTTCAGACTTTGATGGTCAGTGAAGATCTCACAACGATTACCGAGAAGGTAATGTCGCCACTGCTTTAGTGCATGAATGACAGCAGCCAGCTCGAGGTCGTGAACTGGGTAGTTTTCTTCGTGAGGGCGCAGTTGACGAGAGGCATAAGCAATCACTCTGCGCTCCTGCATTAGGACACAGCCTAATCCTTGACGGGAAGCATCGCAGTAAATGACGAAGTCCTTCTTAGTATCAGGTGGTGCAAGCACGGGGGCAGAAGTCAACTTGTCCGTCCAGTCAAACTTGACACCCTTATGCAACAGATTAGTCAGGGGCCTGGCAATCTTGGAGAAGTTCTCGACAAATCGATGACAATAGCTGGCGAGACCGAGGAAACTTCGGACTTGCTTCACATTCTTCGGAGGAGTCCAATCGAGAATAGCCTGAACTCGTTCAGGGTTAACGGCAATACCATCTTTGGAGATGACATGCCCAAGATAGGTTACTTCGGGGAGCCAGAATTCACACTTGGAATACTTAGCATACAGCTGATGCTCCCGAAGCTTTTCCAGCACAAGACGAAGATGTTCAGCATGTTCCTCCTTGTTCTTGGAAAATACAAGGATATCGTCCAAATAAACCACGACAAACTTGTTGAGGTAATCCATGAATATAAAATTCATCAGACGAGAGAAGGTGGCTGGAGCATTCGTTAAGCCGAATGACATGACGGTGTACTCGTATGATCCATACCGAGTCACGAAGGCGGTTTTTGGGATGTCCTCTTCACGAACACGGATCTGGTGGTAACCCAACCTCAAGTTGAGTTTGGAGAACACTGATGAGCCAGCCAGTTGATCATAAAGATCATTGATCCGAGGAAGAGGGTATTTATTCTGAATGGTAGCTTGGTTTATAGGACGGTAGTCTTGGACCAATCGGTTTGTCCCATCCTTCTTCCTAACAAAGAGAGAAGGTGCTCCCCAAGGAGAGCAACTTGGGCGAATGAAACCTTTGACAAGAGATTTGTCGATTTCCTCCTTAAGCTCAATGAGCTCATGCGGCGGCATCTTGTAGGGTCGTTTAGCTATAGGGGTGGTGCCGGGTTTCAAGTCGATGATGAATTCGACAGCTCTAGCAGGGGGAATCCCTAGAAGCTCTTCTGGGAAGACATCTTGGAATTCATGAACGACGGGAATGTTTTCAATGCCCTCGAGTGGTGCAACGTTCAACGCATTCAAGGCATAAAGCCGTGCCTCGGCGTTTTGCACCAGATGAGCTTGGTAAGTAACTATTTCGTCTGAAGGGTGTAGCAGATGGACGGTCTTAGTGGCGCAAACTATAGAAGCAGTATGCGCTTTTAACCAATTCATTCCCAGAATGAGATCAATGCTACAGGACTTCAGTACGATGGGAGAGACAAGGAACTCTAGTCCTTCGATTTCTACAGGGACATCGTTGCAAATCATGGAGGTTCGACATTGGCCCGCAAGGGTGTGTACTAATAGTGAAGCATTCATGTCCTCACATTTAATGTCGTGCAAGCATGCAAAACCTTCTGACATGAATGAATGCGATGCACCTGTATCAAATAAAACGGATGCTGGTACTGAATTTACTAGGAGGGTACCCATCACAGTAGCAGGCTGGTCTTGAGCTTCGCTCAGATAAACATGGTTGGCATGAACACGACCATAAGACTTGGCATTGTTGCTGCGGGGCTGGTTATTTCCACGGCCAGTTGCTGGAAGGGCCAGTTGATTCTGGTTCTGGTTGCATTCCCTAGCACGATGCCCTAGTTGTCCACACCTGAAGCACAACCCATTATTGGGAGTGGGTACAGGAGCTTGTGGTGGTGGAGCTGGGAGTCTTGGCTGCCTAGTCGGAGGAGCAGGCAGACAAGGTGCAGCATAGGTCTGCCTTGGGGTAGGTGCATCTGGCTGGTACAAGCTATTGGGAATCCATATCTTGCGCTTCTGCGAGGACGGGCCCGAAGATGAGCCCGTGTCACAGTTGCGCCTGTGAGAGCTCTGGTATTCCTGCAGACCAGTTTCGACATTGATGGCTTTGTTCACCAGTGGCGAAATCAGCAAAGTCATGCACTAGAAGTGCGAGCTTGATGTCAGCTTGAAGGCCATCACGGAACTTCTCCTGTCTGCGTGCATCAGTTGCAATGTCTTCTTCAGCATAGCGGGACAAGTAAAGAAACTCCCGCTGGTAAGCTTCCACAGTTTTGTTGCCTTGGGTGAGGTTGCGGAACTCACGCTTCTTCCGGTCCATGACTCCCTGAGGAATGAAGCGAGCACGGAAGGCAGCTTGGAAGTCTGGCCAGGTGATGATTGTTCCAGCTGGCAGAGTACGCCTGTGGCTGTCCCACCATTGAGCTGCGGGTCCCTTCAGGAAGAAGGAAGCAAAGGTGACATAGCTGGCAGGGGCTACATCAGCAGACTCCATCTCATAGGTGATGTCATGGAGCCAGTCATCAGCATCCAGAGGCTGAGTTGAGCTGCGGTACACAGTTGGGTTCAGGCGCATGAAATCCTGCAGAGTTACTGGGGTTGGCTGCTGGTTCATATTGGGGCGAGGAAACTGAGCCATCATATTCTCCATGAACTGGCGATTCATCTCAAGCTGTTGGATCATACCAGCCATGTACTCAGGTGGTGGTGGGGCGTTGCCACCACGACCACGACCACCTGGTCTAACCATCCTGCTAATATTTAACAGGGGTAGTTCAGCATTGAGAAATTTGCAAAAAACAAGAGTCATTCATGATGAAACATGCACAACGAAAGCAGCACGATAGATACTACATAGTAGTCGGCATATCTTACAAAAGAGATCATGCATAGAGTTCGTTACACAGTGTTCAGTACATAGGCTAAGACATCATAGGCGGCTCTCAGGCTCGCGGCGAATGCATCTAACCCTAATAAGAAAATCTACGTCAGTCCCATGCGGTACTGCGGAGGTAGGTGTAGCCCGACAGCTGGTAGTGACGCGAAGGGAAGACCTCCACGCGAGTAGCCTGGGGTCCGCGGATACTCTGGTGCAGAACCCGATGCGCAGGTGGTAGGAGAGGACCCAATGCAGGAGAGTAGCCTCCCACATCTGGCCAGTCGACGCCCTGGGGCATCACGGTCCGGGCAGGGTAGATCGCAGAACGCGACAGATCACCAGAGCGGACAGAGGGGTGCAACAGCGTCAGAGCACGATACAGGTGCTGACGGGTGGTGTACAACTCATGGCGAAGAGCTCGGTTAGCTCTATCCAGCCCATCAGCATGCAGAACCAGGTTCTGATGGTAGAATGGCTCTCGAGTGACAGTGGAGTAGGCAGCAGTGTAGTAACCCTCCGCACCAACATCGGATGCGATAGCAATGTGCCTGAAGGGGGAGGTGTCCAACTCCTGATACTCTCCACGAAGACGTGTCAGAGCAGCATAAGCAGTATCGTGGACCGCCATATCGATAGTCACTCCAACACCATGAGCAGTGTGCAGCACGGTAGTGGAGTCATACTCCCGAGAGTAGAGGTGGACGATGGCATGGTACTGCTCCTGATTGAAGTCCTGATACTCCTCACAGACGGTGTATTCAGGGTGCCAGCGATAACCCAGATAGGTCATCATCTCAACCAACACAGCAGGCGATCCTGAGGCACCAATGGCCGTCGTGTGGTGCACGACCTGCCTCGTGGGTTCCATCTGAAAACAAAGATGTTTTCACAGGAGTCAAATGACAATGTGGATAAGGTTCAATTACTTATTCTAAAGAATAACTAGGGATTATCCAACTTTGGGGTGAACGTGGTCACGGGATCCTAGTGTTAGAGTTAGTAAAATCGTTTAACCCAAGTAGGAGAGAGTTCAGTGTCCCAGAGTAAGGATCGAGGAGTAAAAGAGCCTAATACCACCCAGATGGCGATGTGGGCCCGTAAGGCACACAACCATGTTAGTAAAAGTTTTTATAATGTCTAGACTCAACTTCGGCCAAGGAGTGTGGAAGGGGGATTCCTACAGGCAGTCGGCTCTGATACAAACTTGTGACACCCCCGATTCAACCGTACACTAATCATACACGCAAACGTGTACGATCAAGATCAGGGACCCACGGGAAGATATCACAACACAACTCTACAAATAAAAATAAGTCATACAAGCATCATATTACAAGCCAGGGGCCTCGAGGGCTCGAATACAAGAGCTCGATCATAGACGAGTCAGCGGAAGCAACAATATCTGAGTACAGACATAAGTTAAACAAGTTTGCCTTAAGAAGGCTAGCACAAACTAGGATACAGATCGAAAGAGGCGCAGGCCTCCTGCCTGGGATCCTCCTAACTACTCCTGGTCGTCGTCAGCGGGCAACACGTAGTAGTAGGCACCTCCGGTGTAGTAGGAGTCGTCGTCGAAGGTGGCGTCTGGCTCCTGGGCTCCAACATCTGGTTGCGACAACCAGGTAGAAGGGATAGAGGGAAAAGAAGGAGAAAGCAACCGTGAGTACTCATCCAAAGTACTCGCAAGCAAGGAGCTACACTACCTATGTATGCATTGGTATCAACTGGAATAAGGCTATTATATGTGGACTGAACTGCAGAAAGCCGGAATAAGAGGGGGATAGCTAGTCCTTTCGAAGACTACGCTTCTGGCAGCCTTCGTCTTGCAACATGTAGAAGAGAGTAGACTGAAGTCCTCCAAGTAGCATCGCATAGCATAACCCTAACCGATGATCCTCCCCTCGTCGCCCTGTGAGAGAGCGATCACCGGTTGTATCTGGCACTTGGAAGGGTGTGTTTTATTAAGTATCCAGTTCTAGTTGTCATAAGGTCAAGGTACAACTCCAAGTCATCCTGTTACCGAAGATCACGGCTATTCGAATAGATTAGCTTCCCTGCAGGGGTGCACCACATAACCCAACACGCTCGCTCCCATTTGGCCGGACACACTTTTCTGGGTCATGCCCGGCCTCGGAAGATCAACATGTCGCAGCCCCACCTAGACCAACAGAGAGGTCAGCACGCCGGTCTAAACCTAAGCGCCCAGGGGTCTGGGCCCATCGCCCTTAGCACACCTGCACGTTGCGTGGGCGGCCGGAAGCAGACCTAGCCTAGTAGGCGTTCCAGTCCAATCCAGCGTGCGCCGCTCCGTTGCTGACGTCACAAAGGCTTCGACTGATACCACGACGTCGAGTGCCCATAACTGTCCCCGCGTAGATGGTTAGTGCGTATAGGCCAGTAGCCAGACTCAGATCAAATACCAAGATCTCGTTAAACGTGTTAAGTATCTGCGAACGCCGACCAGGGCTAGGCCCACCTCTCTCCTAGGTGGTCTCAACCTGCCCTGTCGCTCCGCCACAAAGTAACAGTCGGGGGCCGTCGGGAACCCAGGCCCACCTCTACCGGGATGGAGCCACCTGCCCTTCAGCCCCCAACTCCGAACAGTATCACAGGTAAGGTAACTGTGTAAAGTATATTGTATATGCCCATGATCACCTCCCGAAGTGATCACGGCCCAGTAGTATAGCATGGCAGACGGACAAGAGTGTAGGGCCACTGATGGAACACTAGCATCCTATACTAAGCAGTAGGATAGCAGGTAATGGTAACAACATTAGTAGCAAGGACAGGCTATGCATCAGGATAGGAATAATGGAAAGCAGTAACATGCTACACTACTCTAATGCAAGCAGTATAGAGGAGAGTAGGCGATATCTGGTGATCAAGGGGGGGGGGCTTGCCTGGTTGCTCTGGCAAGAGAGAGGGGTCGTCAACTCCGTAGTCGTACTGGGTAGCAGCGGCGTCGGTCTCGGTGTCTAGCGAGAGAAGAGGGGGGAGAAACAATAAATATTTAAGCAAACAGATGCATAGCGATGCATGACATGACAAGTATCGGTGCTAGGGGTGCCCTAACGCGGTATGAGGTGATACCGGTGAAGGGAGGAATCAACCGGGAAAGTAACCCCGGTGTTTCACGTTTTCGGCAGAGGAGCCGGAGGGGGAAAGTTGCAAGTTTGATATGTTAGGGGTCTGTGGCGGACGAACGGGCTGCGTATCCGGATTCGTCTCGTCGTTCTGAGCAACTTTCATGTTGAAAATAATTTAATCCGAGTTACGGATTAAAAGATATGATTTTCTAAAGATTTTATTAATTTCTGGAATTATTTTTCATTCGGAAAATAATTGCTAAATTGCTAGGCGCACCCAGCACGGTGTACACAAAAGTGTACCCAGTGACTGACAGGTGGGCCAGAGGGACCCAGTTGACTAGTCAACGTTTGACTGGTCAACAGGGGTGGGACCCCCCTGTCATTGACTGTTTTAGTTAATTAGGGTTTAGGTTAATTAGTTAGGCTTAATTAGTTGTCTTAGTTTAATTAATCAAAATTAACTAAGTTAATTAATTCTTTAATTAATTAATTAATTGATATTATTATTTTCTCTTTTTTTAAAAAAAATACGTTCTGGGGTGGGGCCCCTTTGTCAGTGGGCCAAAGGGCCATAGCGGGCGTGCGGGTGGTGGTTAACGGGGCCGTGGGGCGATGTTGCCCGAGCAGGTGCACGCCAAGGGGCAGCGGACCCAGTAGGGCGCCGGCGCAGGGGAGGTCAGTGGCCATGGCGAGGCCATGGCCGGAGCGGGGCCCGGCCAGCGAGCGGCGACAGGACTGCAGAAGCGGGGCGGAGGGCTGTGGCCGGACGCGGCCACGACGGGCGCGCGCGGGCCGGCAAGTAGGGCCGTGGGAAGCGGGGCCGCGAGCAGGGAACGGCGAGGCACGCGTGCGCGCGTGGTGGCCAGCGGGCGCGGGTGCCGGCGCGCTCCAGGGGAGTGCGGGCGCGGACAGAGCTGAGGGAGGGGTTCGCAGCGGAGCTCGGCGGTGCGAGGCGTGGCGCTCGCGACGCGCGGGTAGGCAAGGTCGCGTGAGGGAGAGGGGAAGGAGGAGGGCGGAGGCCGTAGCCTCACCGGGAATTGTAGGGACGGGGCAGCGGGGGGCGAGGTGGAGGTCGGGGACGATGTGCGCGACAGAGTCGAGGCAGGGCGGGGCTCCGGCGAGGTCGGAGCGGGCTGCGTCGGGCGGCGGCGGCGATTGGCGGGGCCGGCAACGACGGGCGTCGGGGCGGCCGTCTCCTCCCGATCCAATCGGGAGAGATGGGGGGGGGAGGAAGATATTTCTGCGGGGGGGGGGGGGATTGTGGGGTGTCGGTGGAGTGGGTGGGGGTGGCGTAGTGGATAAGGAGTGGGTGGGGTGGGTGGCCGGCTGGGCCTGGTGGGTTGGCCCAGTTGGGCCACAGCCCAGGGAGGGGGGCTTTCTCTTTCTTTTCTTTTTTTTGTTTTCCCCTTTTGTATTTTCTTTTATTATTTCTTTCCTGTTTAATTCATTTAAAAGTATTTAGGCATTTTATAAAAATGTGTTTACTTCACCATAATTACCGATGCAATAATAGACATAGCCCGAACATTTTATTTTAATATTTGAAAACTTTTGTCGTTTGACTTATTTAGGATTTAAATTTGAAACGGCTTTGAATTAACCTGAGATTAATTACAGTGACAGAGGTGACGTGTCACCATTAACGTGAGATCACTGTAGCATGATTATCCGGGCGTTACAACCGCGAGGCGTGGGAGCGTCTCGAGGCCGAGGCCGCCGACGAGGCCTACATGCAAGAGCTCCCCCGGCAGCACCCGAAGCTCGTGGAGGTGGAGCGGGCGATCTTTGCCTGCGCGGAGGGCGGTGAGGTTATCGCGCTCTCCTCCGATGACGAGGTGGAAGGCGGCGAGGACGGCGGCGCGGAGGGAGGCGAGGTTATTGCCCTCTCCTGTGATGACGAGGTCGAAGGCGGCGGTGACAGCGGCGTGGAGGGCGTCGAGGTGGGCCCCCAGGACGAGGATATCGACGTCGACAAGTGGAGGAGTGCCTTCCCCAACGACCCCGACGACGGTACTGGCCCGAACCCGACTCGCGGCACACCGTACATGACGAGGAAGGATTGGCTCGACCTCTACTTCGACCGAAAGTAGTTTAGCTTAGTTTAAAGTTATGTTTTATGTTCGGTTATGCAAAACTATCTATGTTTATGTTTGAATGCATGCTACTTTCGGTTGAACCTGCTTTGAACTTGATCAAATTGAAGTTTACAACCTTAAGTTTAAGGGATCGACTAGAAAAGGCCAAAAATAGCTGGAGTATATATATGTCCACTAAGGGTTTTAGTCCTTTAACTTTTTAAGGATCACCTAGAGATGTCCTTATGACTTGTTTATTTCAGTTCTTCACAATGTGATGCTCTATATGTGCAACTATTTGCCGTGCAGTTCAATTTCATCAATAACAGTTTCAACAATACCACTATGAATTATGATATTTGGTTGCTGTTAAGGATATTGCAGTTAACATGCCTTTTCGTTTTTCAATTGTTGTTTAGCAACATGCATTGTACTGAATGACTAAATATGCAATCCCAGACTACATAGCAACAAGGAAGAGTGTTACCTTAATGTTCTGATGATGTCTAGATATACATGTAATAAAATCTTATATAATGGGATGAATGGAATGTTGTACTACATCATTTTTCAATTGTTGTTTAGCTTCTAATATTAACTTGGTGCTTTTAGTTACATATATCATTGCCAAATATCCACACTTCGACCCTTTTTGCGCATGGGGCAATGAGATAGTCATGAACCAACATCAAATGAGGAAACTGATAAAGATTGTTACTAAAATGGGTCAAAAGATGTCAATCGAACTATTTGTTTACACTTTATGCAAGACAACAGTGAACTGTAGGATGGTAAAACCCTGTAGCCTTCTTTTTACTGCCCGTAATGAGTTGTGTTAGATGACAATATCTGAATCTTTTTTCTCTTGTAGTGGATCCTGAAGCAGTTTACTCAAGATTACCTCTCAAACTACATGATTGGTGGCCGACCATCACAAGGGGTTGGACTAGAGTCCTGCTTGCCTTCTGCATCCAGGAGAGCACAATAGGGCCATTCCGCTTCACCTCGTTCAACAACTGGAATGTCTGTCGCCTCTTTCTTTACCATCTGTAATAGTACAAGTATAGAACCCTGGTACATCATTCTTTATTTGGTGCTTATGTAATTCTTAAACATATGTACCCATGAATTGAATAATGCATTGGTTGTTTGAACCTGATGGATATGAATAAAGCTATAGCCTACTTTCAAGTTTAAATTAGGTACAATTTTAAATAGCAGCAATTAAATTAGGGCGAAATTACGTTGTGCAGGTCATTACGGCACACACGGTTGGTAAAACACAAACATTTGCGATATACACCATAATCCAAGACGGTTCACAGAGAGGAAACGTGTGCAAGCATGCACACAGTTGCCGTTTGCAAAGCGTGTGTGATGTCAGACACTATCACATACGGTGCGGGAAAACTAAATGTGTGTGATTGTCTACCTATCGTACACGGTTTATAATCATGAACTGTTTGTGATGTGCCAGGCATAGTAAATCTCCCGTACCTGGAATCTGCCTAGAATCAGCCAGGAAAGCTCCCCTGCCTAGAATCTGCCTGGTTTTAGGCAGAGCCACAAAACTCTGACTATGATGGCAATGCGAGCACAAACGAGTAGCAAGGATGGAGCGTTTGGGATATTCGAGATATCGGAAACGGTTATATAAGGACAACTGTATGCATCAAGGCTCCCTATCCCCGATGGTTTCTGTGTCGTGTGGGAAGGACCCCCTATCGCCCACACTCACTTGCCGACGGTTCCAAATGTCGTCGTGGAAAGGGGTAAAAAACTGTTTGTTTAGGACCGACGCGCACCAGTGATGTGAGTTCTTTATGACTAATGTTGAGTCTATGGATTATACGCACTCTCACCCTTCCACCATTGCTAGCCTCTATAGTACCGCGCAACTTTCGCCGGTACCATAAACCCACCATATACTTTCCTCAAAACAGCCACCATACCTACCTATTATGGCATTTCCATAGCCATTCCGAGATATATTGCCATGCAACTTTCCACCGTTCCGTTTATTATGACACGCTCCATCATTGCGATATTGCTTTGCATGATCATGTAGTTGACATTGTATTTGTGGCAAAGCCACCGTTCATAATTTTCCATACATGTCACTCTTGATTCATTGCACATCCCGGTACACCGCCGGAGGCATTCACATAGAGTTATATTTTGTTCTAAGTATCGAGTTGTAATTCTTGAGTTGTAATTAAATAAAAGTGTGATGATTTTCATTATTAGAGCATTGTCCCATGTGAGGAAAGGATGATGGAGACTACGATTTCCCCACAAGTCAGGATGAGATTCCATACGAAAAAAGAGTCCAAAAAAGAGAAAAAAGGCCCAAATAAAAAATGAGAGAAAAAGAGAGAAGGGGCAATGCTACTATCCTTTTTCCACACTTGTGCTTCAAAGTAGCACCATGATCTTCATGATAGAGAGTCTCCTATTTTGTCACTTTCATATACTAGTGGGAATTTTTCATTATAGAACTTGGCTTGTATATTCCAATGATGGGCTTCCTCAAAATGCCCTAGGTCTTCGTGAGAAAGCGAGTTGGATGCACACCCACTTAGTTTCTTTTATTGAGCTTTCATACACTTATAACTCTAGTGCATCCGTTGCATGGCAATCCCTACTCACTCACATTGATATCTATTGATGGGCATCTCCATAGCCCGTTGATACGCCTAGTTGATGTGAGACTATCTTCTCCTTTTTGTCTTCTCCACAACCACCATTCTATTCCACCTATAGTGATATGTCCATGGCTCACGCTCATGTATTGTGTGATGAAGATAGAGCATAGCCAGACTATCTGATTTTGTAGGGATACCTTTCTTTGGCCATGTTATTTTGAGAAGACATGATTGCTTTATTAGTATGCTTGAAGTATTATTATTATTCTTATGTCAATATTAAACTTTTGTCTTGAATCTTTCAAATATGAATATTCATGTCACGATAAAGAAAATTACATTGAAAATTATGCTTGGTAGCATTCCACATCAAAAATTCTGTTTTTATCATTTACCTACTCGAGGACGAGCAGGAATTAAGCTTGGGGATGCTGATACGTCTCCAACGTATCTATAATTTTTTATTGTTCCATGCTAGTATATTATTTGTTTTGGATGTTTAATGGGCTTTAATATGCACTTTTATAATATTTTTGGGACTAACCTATTAACCGAAGGCCTAGTGCAAATTGCTTTTTTTTGCCCATTTCAGTGTTTCTTAGAAAAGGAATATCAAACGGAATCCAAACGGAACGAAACCTTTGCGAGGATCTTTTTTGGAACAAAGGCAATCTAGGAGACTTGGAGTGGAGGTCAAGGAAGCAACGAGGCAGCCACGAGGTAGGGCGGCGCGCCCCCACCCTTGTGGGCCCCTCATAGCTCCACCGACCTACTTCTTTCGCCTATATATACTCTTATGCCCTGAAAACATCCAGGGGAGCCACGAAACCATTTTTCCACCGCCACAACCTTCTGTACCCGTGAGATCCCATCTGGGGACCTTTTTCAGCGATCTGCCGGAGGGGGATTCGATCACGGAGGGCTTCTACATCAACACCATAGCCTCTCCGATGATGTGTGAGTAGTTTACTACAGACCTTCGGGTCCATAGTTATTAGCTAGATTGATTCTTCTCTCTCTTTGGTTCTCAATACAAAATTCTCCTCGATGTTCTTGGAGAATTATTCGATGTAATACTTTTTGCGGTGTGTTTGCCGAGATCCGATGAATTGTGGGTTTATGATCAAGATTATCTATGAACTATATTTGATTCTTCTCTGAATTCTTATATGCATGATTTGATATCTTTGCAAGTCTCTTCGAATTTTCGGTTTAGTTTGGCCTACTAGATTGATCTTTCTTGCAATGGGAGAAGTGCTTAGCTTTGGGTTCAATCTTGCGGTGCTCGATCCCAGTGACAGAAAGGGAACCGGAACGTATTGTTTGTTGCCATCGAGGATAAAAAGATGGGGTTTATACCATATTGCTTGAGTTTATCTCTCTACATCATGTCATATTGCCTAATGCATTACTCTGTTCTTATGAACTTAATACTCTAGATGCATACTGGTTAGCAGTCGATGTGTGGAGTAATAGTAGTAGATGCAGAATCGTTTCGGTCTACTTGATACAGACGTGATGCCTATGTTTATGATCATGCCTAGATATTCTCATAACTATGCGCTTTTCTATGAATTGCTCGGCAGTAATTTGTCCACCCACCGTAATATATGCTATCTTGAGAGAAGCCACTAGTGAAACCTATGGCCCCCGGGTCTACTTTACATCATATAAGTTTCTGATCTACAATTCTAGTTTACTATTTATTTTATTTTGCAATCTTTACTTTTCAATCTATACAACAAAAATACCAAAAATATTTATCGTATTATCTTTATCAGATCTCAATTTCGTAAGTGACCGTGAAGGGATTGACAACCCCTTTATCGCGTTGGTTGCGAGGTTCTTGTTTGTTTGTGCAAGTACTAGGCGATTTGCGTGTAGTCTCCTACTGGATTGATACCTTGGTTCTCAAAAACCGAGGGAAATACTTACGCTACTTTGCTGCATCACTCTTTCCTCTTCAAGGGAAAACCAACGCATGCTCAAGAGGTAGCAGGGGCGCCGAACCGAAGGACGCCGACGGGTGATGCGCCTCAAATCCAGGGGGCGGGCCATGGGCGGCGCACGAGCGCCCTGGGAGAGGCGTCGAGATTCCCACGTCATCGGTGGTGGGAAGAACAGCGGGAGGTATCTACTGAAACGGAAACACATGCTCATCAAAGTAAACATGCCGGGAGGTGAACACATGGTGGGAGATGGGATCGTAGCACCGATAGCCCTTGGAGTTAGAAGGGTAGCCAATGAAGATGCATGCAACAGAGCGTGGTGCAAGTTTGTGAGGAGCAGTGTCGGCAGTGCTAGGATAACAAACGCACCCAAAAATACGCAAACAATCATAAGATAGCGACGTACCAAAGAGAAGGTGATGATGTGCATAATTCCACCGTGAGCGGCAGGGTCGAAGGTTAAGGATAAGTGATGCGGTAGCAAGTGCATCCGGCCAGAAGAGAGACGGCACATTAGCATGGAACAAGAGCATGCGAACACAGTCGTTCAGAGTGCGAAGGACGCGTTTGGTTCGACCGTTCTGCTGTGAAGTATACATACATGTGAGACGAAAAACTGTGCCATTGTGCGACAGAAAAGTGCGAAAAGCTAGATTGTCAAACTCTTTTCCATTGTCAGTCTAAAGAGCATGAATGGGACGCCCAAACTGCGTGCTAACATAGGAGTAAAAAGCCATCAAAGTGGAGAGTGCATCTGACTTCCGTCGCAAAGGAAAGGTCCACACATAATGAGAATAATCATCATGGATAACCAAATAATATAAGTAGCCCGAATTACTAGGAATAGGAGAGGTCCACACATCGCTATGAGTCAACTGAAAAGGAAAAGAAGCAATGGTGGTGGAGTAATTAGACGGAAGGCAAACATGTTTGCCGACACGACAGGCATGGCAAGTGTGATCCTCTATCTTATTATAACTGAAACCGAAACTCCTAAGAATATGACGAAGTGTGACGGGGTTGGGATGACCCAGACGAGCGTGCCAGAGATCGACGCCAGCAGAGAGAGCAATCGGTGCGGTGGTGGCGGATGAAGGCGAATGCACCGGATAGAGTTCATCAGGGCTATCACATCGGTGTAGTACCATCCTGGTTCGAGCGTCCTTAACACAAAAACCAAGCTCGTCAAATTCAACAGTAACAGGATTTTCACGAGTGAAACAACGAAAAGAAATAAGATTCTTAATAAGATGAGGAGACACAAGTATGTTAGACAAAGATAAAGATATGGAATTAGAAGGAAACGAAATGTGCCCGACGTGTGTAATGGGAAGGGTGGAACCATCGCCGACAATGTTGCGGCAGTCGGTGGTGACGGGAGTGAAGGATGCAAGATTACCAGGATGGGCAAACATGTGAGCCGTGGCCCCGGTGTCCATGTACCAATCACCGCCTCCAGTGTAGTTTTTCGGCGTAGGAGCAGTATGCAACGCGGCGAGGAGCGCCAGGTCCCAAGGCGCCGGTGGCGGGGACGCCATCAGGAAGCCGTAACCGCCGCTCAGCTGCGGCGGTGGATACCCTCCATAGGGTTGCGGAGCCGTGTAGTACGCCTGATACACCGGTAGACGCGACACGGGAAGGGTCAGCGCAGGGGCTCGTGGGACCGGCATGGTGTACGCATGAACGATGCCGGTCCACTGGTTATACCTGGCGACCCACGGAGGGGCACCTGGAGCTGCTGTTGCTGAGGAGGCGCGCCCGCGGCCTGCGGCTGCTGCTGGCCGCCGCGCCGACCTCCACGGTGCCATTCGGTGGGTGGCACGAGAGGGGCGGAAGGCCCGTACGGGGGCGTTGGGAGCAGCGGCGGCGGCTGCTGCTGCGGGTACGACGCTGGGTGGCGTGGCCGGGGCAGCGGGGGCGGTGGGGGGCCGCCATGGGTGGTGCCGGCGGCGAGGGCAGTGTGGATGGCCCGTGCCTTCACCTGCTTCATCCGCCGCTCCTCCAGCCGGAGGTACACAACGAACTTGGCGAAGGAGGGCTTTGGGATGAGGGTGAGGTTCACCGCAGCGTTGCCAAAGTCCACGTTGAGCCTGGCGGTGAAGGTGCTAAGGAGGAGGTCATCATCGATCTTCACGCCAATGTCATGGAGCTCGTCAGCGAGAGTATTGACGTGGCGACAATAGTCGTCGATGGAGGAGTTGTCCTTGTGGCACCCAAAAAGCTCTTGCTGCAAAAAACGCGACGCTCGAGGTGATTGTCGATGAAGAGCCCATTCAGCTTGGTCCACACAGCGTGGGCGTCATCACCGTCCTGCACGACCGTCTGGAACAGGTCCGGCGAGATGGTGAGAAAGAACCATCGGATGAGCATGGCGTCGTTGGTGGACCAGTCATGGAACTCGGGGACGAGGCTGGAGTCGACGGAGCTGTCCACATGAACAACGAGGTGGTACTCCCGGAACACGTGGGAGAAGTACGTCTTCCACGCGTAGTAGGAGGAGTCCGTCTGAAAGAGACAAACCGGCACCCACTCGTAGATGTTGAGGTTGCGGATGTCGTTGACGTCGGGCAGTTGGCGTCGGCGAACGGGTTGGAGTTGGTGGAAGTAGACGAAGTGACGGACGACATGGCGGCGAGGGGTGGTCGGCTCGGGTCGGGTTTGGCTAGGGTTAGGGTTGAGAGGTGGTGGCGGCTGTGAGGGGAGAGTAGCGGCGGCGGCTTTGGGTGGAGATGAGGGAGTCACGGCGGCAGGAGGGCGGTGGTGACAGAAGGTGTGGGCGGCGGCGCGTGGTACGGGGCGGCTGGGGCGATCAGAGGAATAGCGGCGGCAGGGAAGGGGTGGCGCAGCGGCGGGAGAGGGTAAGGCGGCGGGGGCGCAAGGGGAGGGGCACAGCGGCGACGGAAGCGGAGGCTAGGGTTGAACCTAGGAAACTGATACCATGCATGTTGTGGGAATTACATGATGTATTACTCAGATGCAAACGCACGTATATATAAAGTACAGCGGTGGGCCATGACCTCAACTATAGAAGGCAATTAAGAGATGCGCCCAATACACAAATATGCACAACACATATACTCAACAGACAAGACTAGCTAGCCAAACAAATGATTAAAAAAAGGGACATTTACATCTATGCCCTAATTTGCGCCCATTCTCAGATTTACCCCTAATTTCAAAGCCTGCTCAAATTTGCCCCTCCGCCGTTAGGTGCACTTATAGAAATACCCTTCTGTGCCGTTACCGTCCGGTCAAAGCAGGTCAAAACCGGTCAAAGGGCTTTGACCATCTTGAAAAAAATAGCAAAAAAATTCTAAAAAATCTGAAAATTTGTGGGATCAAAGATACTCAGGTACGCAAGGTCTGTGCAAAGTTTCGTGCTGTTCGTACATTCCAAGAGCTCATGTCAGAGGAAAAACAATAAATATGTAAGCCTGTGAACAGTAAATTCAAAAAATAGTAAGAAAATTCAAAAAAATATGAAATTTTTTGGCATCAAAGAGGCTCGGGTCTGCAAGCCGCGTGCACATTTTTGTTGTGTTTGGACATTGGAGGGGCTTGTGGAGAAAAAAATAAAATTTGGCTCAGGAAAAAACTTGGGAAAAAATGACTATTTTGTTTTTTCTTACTAGAGCTCCTAGCATGTTATTTGATCACAAAAACTTGCAAGCACCTTTGCACCCAAGGCACTTTGATGCCAAAAAAATTCATATATTTTTTAATTTTTTTTGCTATTTTATTTCAAATTTATTGTTCACAAGCGTGCAGATTAACTTTTTTTTTCTCGCCACGAGCTCCTGGAATGTCCAAATAGCACGAAAATTTGCACACACCTTGGGCACATGAGTATCTTCGATCTCACAAAATTTTAGATTTTTTGCTATCTTTTTCAGGACGGTCAAAACTGTTTGACCGGACGATAACGGCGCAAAAGGGCATTTCTATAAGGGCACCCAACGACGGAGGGGCAAATTTGAGCAGACTTTCAAATTAGGGGTATATCTGATTAGGTGGTTCGAGTTAGGGACAGAAATACAAATGGCTTAAAAAAACTAATCAAACACATCCTAATTTATTTACGGGAAAAAATGACAGATAGTGAGCACATGAAACTCCGAGTATATACAACACGTGGGGGCCAGTGCACGTGTAACTCTTCATTATTCGAATGTACACCATGTGCTAAGAAAAACCAGATCCAGTCTTGGACGGACGTCGGACGGGACCAACATGATTTTTGAAAAATCAAACAATGATTTGACAGCAAGCTATGGTACAGCTAATCGACAGTGGCTTGGATTCATTTGATCATCTCATGCGGGTCGGCGGCCATCGATCTGAACCAGAAGCACTGTTACCAGTCGACGTCAGGTTGTGAGCGAAACATAGTATAATGAGATGGCTAATAATAATTAGTGATATTAGAGCATATATATATATATAGCCGGCTGGTTCCTCAAACGTCCCCGGACACGTCCGTGTACATTGACCGGTCATGTCTTAATTTTTTTTCTCACAATCGACATCACACCTTAAATTCATACAAACTCATACAACTACGTACTACATCAGGACATTGCCATCAGACTATCAAAAATTGATATGTTTACCTACATATTATCTATGGAGAAAATAATTCAGGATTGTCTTTGCCCTTCTCGACGCCTTTATCGTCCTTGCGGAATTAGCAATCAAAAACGCAGTACGAATCAAGTCGAATCTGCTCATCGTCGAAGCTGTCCGATCCGACGCTGTCCTCCATTTCCTCGTGGCAAGGAGTCTGGTCATGGCACAGACCGCCCGACTCTGCTCTCGGGCGAGGGCACGCATGTTCCTCTGCGGCCGCTTCTTTACAATGCGGCCACGGATGGCTTCCTACTCTACGGCAGCGTACGCAGCCACATCTGCCGCCTCCGTCCCGCCATGTCGGCAGCGCGTCGGGACTCAGTGACCTCATCCTATCCTTCCCACGATGGTCACGATGATCCCGATATGACTTGTACTCCGCCTGACCGGTGATGGGGAAAGGGAGATTGGAAAGCTCCCAGGAAAACCGCGATGATCCATCCCCGGAGGATCCAAGAGCCCGACGCGCCGGCGCAATGGACTCGCGTCGAATAAATCCCGCTATCGGTCGGGCGCTGTCCTCCCAGGAGCGGCGGAGTGCAATGCTTTCATTTTTCTTCCTGTCTCTTATCGGACAGTCATTGTCTTCTTCAAACCGCACGAGACGATGCCTCAGTCGACAGATCTGTACTGGTTGTCATTGAATGCGCCGCCCGCCATGCCGGAGAAGATCGGAGATCGCCGGACGGGAGCTTGGATGACGGAGAGCAATGGAAAGGAGTGGAGTGAAATGATTAGGATTTGATCCGGTATCAAAGAAAATATATGTGTGGTCGGGTGGACAAGCATAGACTGGAACCAATGTGATGGACACCCGGGCGTCTTATATTCACCCTGCATTTAGGTTGGACATAAGATGTGTCAGTCAATTGAATGTTTAAGGCCTGTTTGAAATGTTTGTCTAGATATTGTTTTATGACCGGTTAATAACCAAACCATCCGCCCGGACGCTTGAGTGAGGTTTATGGCGCCCGGCGTAGATGCTCTCAAGCAGGAAAAATGGAGCTGAGATTCTGTACTTACGTGAACGGCAGTCGTGGTGCCACTCTGTCCTGACCTATAAAAATGGAAAAAGGCAAGCCATCGTTAGTTGTTTCGGGTGCAACTGTTAGTTTGCCGTCGACGTAATCTCATATGTACGCGCTCACATCAACGTGCACACCGCAAAAAATGGACCCTAATAAAAAAAGCTAATTCATTGGAATTCAAGTTCAGACTTAACATCGGTGTTTGTATTTTTTTCTAAATTTAGTTCAAATATTCTGGCAATGTGTGTTTAGCAGGCAGAGACATTCTCGTTGACTACGAAAATGTGTGTGACAATTTTGTTAAACTCAAAATAATGTGTCGACTCAGTCTTTCAAAGATGCTTATAAATGTATTGTGTGCGAGTGTGTATTTATAGGGATGAGGATAAATACGTATATATAAGCGTTTGTGTTTGTATTGTATTAAGAAAACAAGCCTCGGGTGCCTGATCTTATTTATCTGTCAATCACATTTCTTTTACCATGTCGGATTTCAATATAACACCTGATTTTCTCTATGTACGTTCTTATATAATATGAATGCCAACTTTGTTGACAGCCGCAAGCTTCCGGTCCGTACACATTTCAAATAATGCCTAAGGGCATCTTTAAAGTAGATTCTCAAACCGACCATGACCGTTCGGACCATGTAATCTTGACGTGTTTTGTCATTGAACATGGTTATTTATCTGTCCGCTGGCTGGTTTGGACGTCTGTTTTTCCGCAAATTAGAAGTAAACTGAGAGTGGAGGGGAGCATTGCAGGAGTCCTGACTGCTGCCACATAGGACTCTGACACCCCCGACCCACTGAAAACCCTCTCCTGCTTTCATTCTCTTTCACTCCACACTGCTCTCCATTGCTTTGCATACGCACCATTCTCGTTCGACGCTGTTGTTTTACCTCTCCAACCGCTGTCTAGGCATTGCTGGACGTCTACAACGCCTACCCACGTGCTCGCTCGCCTTGTGCTATGGCGTCGTCTACCCAGGATCCATTCGCAGCCAGGTACCCCCCCTCCCCGCCGGCAAGTGTGTAACACCTCGGTAGTTAACCTATAGTAACCACACACTAATGGTGTCATGTCATCGCAATTAATTTGCTAAACCTCACATTGATCCAAACCAAGTTCAAATCCAAATTTAAAATAAAGTCAAATATTATTTCTTTAAACTATAAAACTAAAATTTTCAAGTTTAAGTACAAATTCTCCCGATCAATTTTCAAGATGGAACTAACATCATTTGAAACTTCAAAATTGCTCTTATCTATTTTTGAATTGAGCAAACAACACTTAGTGACCCATTTAAATTCAAACTAAGATTAAAGCCTTTAATAAAATAATCTAAAACGATGTGCATAGTTCCAAAATATTACAAAGTATTTATGAGACAAGTTTCTTATGTAACAAAATTTATTCGGATCGAAAACAAAATACAAATCAGAGAGCCAAATATAAAACAAAAAATATAAAAGGAAAATGCCTAATAAGCTACTCTGCTAGTGGGCTCTATGCAACTACAGTGCAATTGGCCCAGCCCACAATGGCCTTTTCCCCCACCTGTGTACAGAGACAGGGAGGCCATGGCGCTGTGTACACGCGCACAGTCCACGTCACCGATGGTCGCCGTGGCAACCATCCGGAGCCCCCTAGAGGTGTATAAAACCCTCCCCGACGCGATGGACAACCCTAGCCTCTTTGTTAGCCCCTTGCTCTCCTCTCCCTCTCAGTTTGACGGCGCCCGAGTACGTGAGCCATGGACGTTGTTGTAGCCGCGGCCACCAGCCTTTCCGTCGCCTGGTAGCATGTCCAGGAGCCTCCCCGCGGTCGTCTTCTTCGTCTACACCGAAGAACCCGAGCCGGAACGCCCCGCAACCTCGCCATCGTCCACATCCCCGCCCACGGTCGCCGACGTCCGTCGTCGGTTGCCGCTACTCCGGGCCGCCCCCGACCGCCCGAGCACGTCCAAGAGCTCCGCGGTGAGCTCCTCTACCGATTCAACTCATTTCCCCGTTACATCTGTCACCGTAGCCTTCGCCTTGTGGTCGCCATAGTCGCCACCGTAGCTCTGCATCGTACGCAGACGCGACAATCATGTCTGTTTGCTACTGCTACCTCTAGCCGCTGCTACTGCTGTTTCTTGTTGCCGCTAGTTGCTGCTCTTACTAGCTGCTACCACTACTACTACTCTACGGCTCCTGCTAGTGGTCGTTGCCGTTGCTCTAGGCTGCTGCTGTCGCACGAGCTCGTGCTTGATCGCACACCCGCCTGCGCATCACGCGGATACCCCGACGCCCTGCCGTTGTGCTTTGCCCCGTCTGGCTCGTCCGCTGCCGCCCCTGGCCGTCCTCTTCCCCGACCGCCCCTCGCTGGCTCTGCCTGCTACTGCTCTGCCCTCTTCCCGCGCTCGCCGCTGCGCTCCGACTGTGACCCGCTCTCCCCCTCTGCTCGCTGACCGGCCTCCTCGCCGCGACCGGCGCCCTCCCTTTGCCGCGCCATGGGCACGGCCCCGCCGGCGCCCTCCGCCGCCTCCATGCGGGTGCGTGGGCGCACGCACCCGATAACGCCCGCGCCCGCTAAAGGCCTATGGGCCACTTACATGTGGGGCCCACGCCCCAGGACATTTTTTTGAAAACATTTAATTTTTTTAATAAATATATATTAATTAATTAACTTAATTAATTATGTTTAATAACCTAATGAACTATTGTTAATTAATGAAACAGTAACTAGATCAGTTAAACCTAATTAGGATAAATAGAGTATGACAGCTCGGACCCACACGTGAGTTTGACCCAGTTAATGCCCTGTTGACTGCTAACGTCATGCTGACATCATGATGATGTCAACATACACTATTCTGGATAATGTTGATTCAAAATAATTAAATAAATTCTAAAAATTATTACATCTTTTAAAATTAATATAAAATAAACCTAGCTTGGATGGAAAAACTTTGTACATGAAAGTTGCTCAGAACGACGAGACGAATCCGAATACGCAGCCCGTTCATCCGCCACACTTCCCTAGCATAGTGAACACGCAACTTTCCCCCTCCGGTTCATCTGTCCGAAAACGTGAAACACCGGGGATACTTTCCCGAATGTTTCCCCCCTTCGCCGGTATCACCTCTTACTGCGATAGGGCACACCTAGCACCATTACTTGTCATGTCATGCATCGATATGCATCTATTTGCATTGTATTCATTGTTTCTTCCCCCTCTTCACTCCGGTAGACTATGAGACTAACGCCACTGCTGGTGCCCCGATCAACTACGTTGTTGATGACCCCTACTTGCCAGAGCAACCAGGCAAGCCCCCCTGATCACCAGATATCGTCTATTCTTCTCTCTACTGCTTGCATTAGAGTAGTTTAGCATGTTACTGCTTTCGATTAATCCTATTCTGTTGTTGTAACATCCCAAATTTTCAATTTGGAATGTTATACATAGATCATTCATGCATATCATATTTTACTGCATTTTTGCTTTGCGATCCTCGAAATTCTAAGCAACTCAAGGACCCACGGAGGGAGATGGGGATTTCATGTTTTTCATATTTGAATTTATCAAATATCGAAACAAGGATCACTTTGGTTTTAATTATTTTTCTCTCCGAAAAATATTTCATATTAAAATATATGAGAGAAGATAATACGACTTCTCCAAAATAAAGGGAATATTAGAGGAAAAAATATTAAAAATCAAATAAATATTTCTTTTGGGCTTTTTTGTTATTTTATTTGAATTAGGAAAAATTATGCGTTTTTCAAAATTACATTAGAGGCCCAAATAAATGTTCACTTTGTCCGCAATATTATCAGAGGACCGTGAAAATTTATTTCAGGATTTTTGGACTCCGTTTAGTATTTCTTTTATTTGTTTTCCCATGTCAGGATATTTTTTTTAAAAAAATGTACCGACCTAACCGGGCCGTGCCCGAGCCGGAGTGCTCCGGCCGGGGCTTTATGAGCCGCCAGCCCGCGACCCCTAGGCCCAAGCCGCCGCCCCGCGCCCTAACCCTAGCGCTGCGCCCTGCCCCGATCTGCCACCGCCGCGCCGCCGCGTCGCGCCGCCACCGTCCGCCGTCGTCGCCGCCGACCCCGCCGCCGAGGTAGCCGCCGCTGCCGCTGTCCGGTTTTTCTCGGGAAAAACCACCGGTTTTTTTTCGAAAACCTAGATCTAGATTTTTTTTATTTAGACCGGTTTTGTTCGATTTTTCTTCGGTTTAGTTAAATAGCGGACGTTTGTCCATACATTCGTTTTGACAAACACTGTTTGTTAGTTAACGGCAGACAGCGAATGTTCGTTCGTTAGCCTGTTTGTCTCGTTTTATTTTTCCAGGGCTTTTCCGCGATTATTTTCGATCATGATTTCTGCTCTGATCTTCGTTTTAGTTTATCTTTTCGCTCGGTTATCCAAATCGGGTGAAACAAGCGCCTAGATCTTCATCCCAAAGCCCTCTTTCTGTTTAAGCAACTTGAACAAGATATTGGTACTGTAAAATTTGACTTTAGTCCAAATTAGTAAACGGATCTTGTTTCTTTCGTAGTTTGAGTTTCGTTGCTCCGTTTGATTTGATTCTTTTTGCAAATCGAATCTCTTTAGTTGAGTTTTCAGATTCGATCTTCTTATTTGAGTTTTACCCGTGCATCTTTGCTTGATTGCTTATGTATGATATTGTTTGTTGCGATAGAATTTCCGGAGTGCGAAGCGTGCTACTACGAGTCTCTAGGATTTGCAGAACGTCAGCAAGGCAAGTAACACTTTGATCATACTCTTCTCATACCCAGTTTTTATGCATTAGTTTCAACTCTCAAGCATTGCATGAGTAGGATCCCTTAACATGTGGGTTTTGGGAAGTAGATGATGAGGTAGAACCTATTACCCTTGTTATTATCAAACCCTTGGGAGTTACTTCTACATTATGCTTAAATTGCCATGCTATGCTCGTAGACATGGATTGGGTTTGAGTGTATTCATGACAGATGTGAGTGTTTAATTTATGGTTTAACTTAAGGTGGCAACTTTAATACACATTCTGGGTGGATTGTTGGTTTGGGCACCTGGGGATATACGGTGTTGTCCTAGGAGATCTCGAGGTTATACCGTGTGATCCTCCTATGGTCCACCACCCAGGCTCAAAGGGATCGTAATATTTTTCATACTAGAAACTTCCGTGTGCAGCCCCAAGCTATTACGGGCTCTAGCATAGTTGAGTAGGTTGCATGACCTCTTCCTGTGGTAGGCTAGCAGATGTAGGGGATGTAGGTTGGTACTATGTACCCGGGGTTAGAGTTAATGCTTCTGAAAGACCGTGTCTCGGTCATCCGTTTCTCAAACACCATGTAGTGCGAGAAATCCAACGGAGGAGATCGAGTCTTGTGGGGGAAAGTGTGCAAACCTCTGTAGAGTGTACAAACTAATCATGATTAGCTGTGTCCCCGGTTATGGACATCTTGAATATCTGGTTCTTGGATTATCATATGGATCTCATCACTCTAAATTAATCTGTGGGGTTGATAATTATTTTAATTGGGATTGAGATGGGGGTACCATTCTCAATGTTTCAACTACCATGATAGTTAAATAAAATATATTCCTTTGTAGTAGGGAAAAATTGGCTTTTCGCAAAAACATCGTAACCATAGAGCCTCCACCAGCCAAATATGCATATAGTGATAGCCATTATCTGTTCACTGCTCTACTGTGTTACATGGCCAACATATTCCATGTGCTGGCCCGTTTCAGGCTGCAACATATCATGTTGCAGACTTTTCAAACGAGCAGTAAGGTGCGCTAGGTCGTTTGTCATGCACTCAACTATGCCGTTGGAGTTGATGGACTCACTTTATCTTCCAAGCCTTCCGCTGTTATGTTATTTAGATGGCCTTAGGCCATATTTATTGTAATAAGTTCTGTTTTGAGACATTCGATGTAATAAGCGTGTGATTGCTACTCTATCATATATCCTCCGAGTACTATGTGTGTCAGCATTACCGATCCAGGGATGACACTAAACACAGAGACTTGACCATCTGAGGTCGGCTCGCTACAAGATGGTATCAGAGCACACTGAATGTAGGACACGACCACTAATATGAGCCATAGGTCACTCTTATCTTCTCATTTCTGACTCCTCTCCATTTTCTACTCTTTCGGATGGCGGACTCAAGGAACAAGTTTACACAGCCGGATAAAGACACACCTTTTGGACGACACTTGAAGGAAGTCACTAGGCACCTGAACATTGAAATACCAAGCTTTACCGGGACCTACACCGCCACACTACCAGAAGAGGAGCGTTGGATGATCCGAGTTCAAGTTCCCGGAAGGACATTCACGCCAGTAACTGAGCCCATAGAGTTTTCCTTTGATGCACCAACCTGGAGTCTAGGCAAGAGCATGGCAGCCCACATTGCTATAGGACGCATCAGAGAAGTCTACAAACAGGAGCTTAAGGACACTATCTACCAGATATGTGGGCGCCAAGATGAGCAATGGGAGATGATTAGCACCAGGAAGGACAGGTCCATTGCAGCCTTCATCCAGGAGTTAAATCATCACATTCGTCGCCAGGAGAACCAGATGTGCGCAAGCATGATAGATTTGAAGAAGGCGATGACCAAGATCGTAGAGCTAGAAGAGGAACTCAAGTCTACACGCGATGGATATGAGGAGGAAATGACGATACTAGTGGAGATGAATGACGACCTGACAAGGAAGCTAGGAGTTTTTATGGGAGACCCCGCGCCAGGAGGAGAAGACGACGAACCCAAGGAGATTCGTTCTGAAGACTACATCATCATCGATGACACCGACTCCGACCTCGATGGTAGTGATGATGACTATGAAGACGAAGCTGGAGCGGATATCATGGGAGTCTTCCACCGATCAAAATTTCTAGTAGGCCACCATATGATTAGTAGTATTCCCCCATGTGTATATTAGTAGTCCGAGCACTGTAACGATAGTTAGATCGATTGTATGCCCTTGCTTGTTATTGATTTGGTGTGATATGACTGTGTTTGTCTCATGTGCATATGGGTAGTGCTTTCTCCTTAGACCTCTTTTTATTCTAATCTCTCCCCTCTAAACCCATCAGATGCCTCCGAGACGTGACCCTGGATTTGCCTTCCCACCGGAGCTCACTCAGTTGATCCAGCAGCAGAATACACTGATGCAGTTACTAGTTCAGAATCAGGGCAACAACAACAACAACAACAACAACAACAACAACAACAACAATAACAACAACCCGCCGCCACCACCTCTAGTTGACAACTTAGCCTGTTTTCTGAGGTTACAGCCGCCGGTGTTTTCCAGTAGCACTAAGCCCATAGTTGCGGATGACTGGCTACGCAGGATTGGAAGGGAGTTAACCACTGCCGGTTGCACAGATGCTGAGAAGGTGCGTTTTGCCGCACACCAATTGTATGGAACCGCAGCTGCATGGTGGGAAAATTACACAACCACTTTTCCCATAGCCAATGTTACTTGGGAGCAGTTTCAGCAAGCTTTCCACACAGCCCATGTCTCAACTGGAGCTATGAGCATGAAGAAGCGTGAGTTTCGCAACTTGCACTTGGGAAATCGTACTGTGGCTCAGTATGTAGATGAGTTTAGTAAGCTATCTCGCTATGCCCCTGATGATGTGGCCACGGATGCCGCGAAGCAAGAGAAGTTTATGGAAGGGCTGAATGATGAGATGAGCATGTAGTTAATGGTGGCAACATTTAACAACTACCAGGAGTTGGTAGATAAGGCTCTTATGATTGAAGGGAAGCAACAACAGAATGAGAGCCGCAAGAGGAAGTATGGACAAGGGAAGTACAATTCTTGAGCTCAGCAGAAGCCCTGTTTCACCCCAAACTCAGGAGGATATACCCATAACCATGGAGGTCATACCCACAATGGAGGAGGTTCGCATAACCACAGTGGCCCCAAGAATGGGATCGGGAATGGAGCAGGCAACAATCAGAACCGCTCTAACCCAGCCACACCCGCCAAGAAGGACCAGAGTCACATTACCTGTTTCAAGTGCGAGAAGACTGGACACTACGCCAATGATTGTCTAGAGTTGAAGAATGGCAATGGAACTGGACGCTCCGGGAAGAAGCCCAACCCTTTCAACAGGGGACAAGTGAACCATGTAAACGTGGAGGAGGTTGAAGAGCAGCCAGATGCAGTTATCGGTAAGTTTTTGGTTAAGTCATTTACCGCTCTTGTTATTTTTGATACTGCTGCATCACATTCATACATTTCAAGGGGATTTGTGGACAAGTTCAAGTTACCCACCTTAGCCCTTAGGACACCCTTGTTAGTGAGCTCCCCCGGTGCAGAGTATATGGCTAGCTGATGGTGCGACCGGTTACCCTTAACCATTGGCAGCCATGTTTTCCCCTCAGACCTAATAATTTTGGAATCCCAAGGATTGGATGTGATATTGGGAATGGATTGGCTATCGAAGTATGGAGGAAACATTGATTGCGCTAGCAAGTCAGTTCTGCTCACTACCCCAGAGGGAAAAAGGATTAAGTATGTATCTAGGCATGTACCAAAGAGGAATCACATAAATTCCCTCATGGGAGTTGTTCAAGAGGAAGTGCCTGTAGTGAAGGATTACCCGGACGTATTTCCAGAGGAATTACCAGGCATGCCGCCAGATCATGATATTGAGTTTTTGATAGAGCTGTTGCTAGGCACCATACCAATATCGAAGAGACCATACCGGATGACCGCAAATGATCTGGAGGAGATCTAGAATAAGATTAAGGAGTTGCTGGAGAAAGGTTACATTTGACGAAGTTCGTCACCATGGGGAGCCCCAGTGCTCTTGGTTGAGAAGGATAAGTCTCTAAGAATGGTTGTTGATTATCGGGCATTGAATGAAGTAATGATCAAGAACAAGTACCCACTGCCGATGATCAATGATTTGTTTGACCAGCTGCAAGGAGCTAAAGTCTTTCCCAAGATCGATCTTCGATCAGGATACCACCAGTTGAGGATTCGAGAAAAGGATATACCAAAAACAGCTTTCACCACAAGGTACGGGCTGTATGAGTATACAGTTATGTCATTTGGATAGACTAACGCCCCTTCCTACTTCATGAGTATGATGAATAAGGTGTTCATGGAGTTCTTGGATAAGTTCATTGTGGTGTTCATTGATGACATTTTGGTGTACTCGAAGAATGAAGAAGAGCACAAGGAACATTTGCGTTCAGTTCTCGAGAAGCTCAAGGAACACCAGCTATACGCTAAATTCAGCAAATGTGAGTTTTGGTTGAAGGAAGTTGGATTCCTTGTACATGTTATATCAGGAGAAGGTATAGCAGTAGACCCCACCAAGGTTAAGTCGGCCACTGAATGGTTGGCACTCACCTCAGTTGGAGAGATCCGCAGTTTTCTTGGACTCACGGGATATTACAGGAGATTCATTGAGAATTTTTCTAAGATTGCGAAGCCCATGAAGGTGTTGTTGAAGAAAGATACTAAGTTCAAATGGACAGAAGAATGTGAAGCAAGTTTCCAGGAGTTGAAGAAACGTTTGACTATAGCCCCAGTGCTGATTCTGCCGGATATACGCAAGGATTTCCAAGTGTATTACGACGCCTCTCACTTAGGACTTGGAGGAGTACTAATGTAGGACGGAAGAGTTGTTTCATATGCCTCACGACAACTTCGACCGCATGAGTTGAATTACGCCACACATGATTTAGAGTTAGCAGCTGTAGTGCACGCACTCAAGACCTGGAGACACTTTCTTATTGGAAACCATTGTGATGTGTACATAGATCATAAGAGTTTGAAATACATTTTCACACAGAAGGAGTTGAACCTCAGGCAGAGGAGATGGTTGGAGCTCATAAAGGATTATGATATGAAGTTGCATTATGATCCAGGCAAGGCCAATGTCGTAGCAGATGCTTTGAACCAGAAGAGTTATATAAATACCCTCATAAGCGGGGAATTGCCAAAGGAGTTGGCAGAGGATCTCAGGGAACTTCGTTTGGAGATTGTTCCTAGAGGTTTTGTTGCAATGATGGAAGTTCAGTCAACATTATTGGGAAAGATTCGAGAAGCATAGAAGGATGACAAAGAAATTGCTGAAATAATGGAGAAAATGAGCAAAGGAAAAGCCAAAGGTTTTCGTGAAGATGAGCACAAAACCTTGTGGTTTAAGGACCGTGTTTATGTGCCCAATAATGCCGAGATCAGGAAGTTGATACTACAGGAAGCTCATGACTCGCCATACTCGATACACCCCAGAAACACCAAGATGTATTTGGATTTGAAGGAGCGTTTCTGGTGGACTGGAATGAAGAAGGACATTGCCGAGTATGTAGCCATATGTGATGTATGTTAGAGAGTGAAGGCAGAACATCAGAAGCCAGCAAGATTACTGCAGCCTATGCCGATACCCGAATGGAAGTGGGATAAGCTTGGCATGGATTTTATCACCGGATTACCAAGGACCCGATCGGGATATGATTCTATCTGGGTAGTAGTGGATCGCTTGACCAAAGTAGCTCACTTTATCCCAGTGAAAACCACCTATTCCAGTGCGAAGTTGGCCAAGATATATATGACCAGGATCGTATGTCTGCACGGAGTTTCGAGGACCATCATATCAGATAGAGGAACACATTTTACTTCAAAGTTTTGGCACCAGCTGCACCAGACTTTGGGAACTAGGCTTGAGTTTAGTACAGCCTTTTATCTGCAGACAGATGGACAGACCGAGAGAGTCAATCAGATTCTGGAGGACATGTTGAGAGCTTGTGTGATAGATTATGGATCTAGTTGGGATGACAACCTACCCTATGCGTAGTTCTCATACAACAACAGCTACCAGGCCAGTTGGAAGATGGCACCGTTCGAAGCCCTGTATGGAAGAAGATGCCGAACACCGTTGATGTGGGATGAAGTTGGAGACCGCTAGTTGTTTGGACCAGATTTGATCAAGGAGTCCGAAGAGAAGGTTAAACTGATTCGAGATAGACTGAAGGTAGCTCAGTCTAGACAGAAGAGCTATGCAGACTCAAAATGCAAGGAGGTAGTCTATGAAATCGGAGACAAAGCATATCTTCGTGTGTCACCGCTCCGAGGAGTTAAGGGAAAGTTAGCCCCGAGATTTATAGGACCATACCGAGTTTTGGAACATATGGGAGAGGTAGCCTACAAGTTGGAGTTACCCGAAGGACCGTTAGGAGTTCATGATGTGTTTCACGTTTCCCAGATGAAGAAGTGCCATGCAGAGATGGCCGATATCCCTCTGAGAGATACAGTTCCCCTGGAAGCAATTCAGTTGGACAGTGATCTGACCTATGAGGAGAAACCAGTCAAGATTCTCGACTTTGCCAGCCGAGTTACACGCAGCAAGGTTATCAAGTTTTGCAAAGTTCAGTGGAGCCACCGTACCGAGGATGAAGCTACCTGGGAACGAGAGGATGATCTACACAAAGACCACCCACAACTATTTTCTAGCCAACCCGAATCTCAAGGGCGAGATTCATCTTAAGGGGGGTTGGTTTGTAACATCCCAAATTTTCAATTTGGAATGTTATACATAGATCATTCATGCATATCATACTTTACTGCATTTTTTCTTTGCGATCCTCGAAATTCTAAGCAACTCAAGGACCCACGGAGAGAGTTGGGGATTTCATGTTTTTCATGTTTGAATTTTATCAAATATTGAAGCAAGGATCACTTTGGTTTTAATTATTTTTCTCCCCGAAAAATATTTCATATTAAAATATATGAGAGGAGATAATATGACTTCTCCAAAATAAAGGGAATATCGGAGGAAAAAATATTTAAAATCAAATAAATATTTCTTTTGGGCTTTTTTTGCTATTTTATTTGAATTAGGAAAAATTATGCGTTTTTCAATATTCCATTAGAGGCCCAAATAAATGTTCACTTTGTCCGCAATATTATTAGAGGACCGTCAAAATTTATTTCAGGATTTTTGGACTCCGTTTAGTATTTCTTTCATTTGTTTTTCCGCGTCAGGATATTTTTTTAAAGAAATGCATCGACCTAACTGGGCCGTGCCCGAGCCGGAGTCCTCCGGCCGGGGCTTTATAAGCCGCCAACCCGCGACCCCGAGGCCCAAGCCGCTGCCCCGCGCCTTAACCCTAGCGCCGCGCCGCGCCCCGATCCGTCGCCGCTGCGCCGCCGCCGCGCTGCCGCCGTCCGCCGCCGACCCCATCGCCGAGGTAGCCACCGCCACCGCCGTCCGGTTTTTCATGGAAAAAACCATAGTTTTTTCGAAACCCTAGATCTAGATTTTTTAATTTAGATCGGTTTTCTTTGATTTTTCTGCGGTTAAGTTAAATAGCAGATGTTTGTCCGTACATTCGTTTTAACGAACGATGTTCGTCAGTTAACTGCTGACAGAGAACGTTCGTTTGTTAGCCTGTTCGTCTCGTTTTATTTTCCCAGGGCTTTTCCGTGATTATTTTCGATCGTGATTTCTGCCCTGATCTTCGTTTTAGTTTATCTTTTCGCTTGGTTATCCAAATCGGGTGAAACAAGCGCCTAGATCTTCGTCTCGAAGCCCTGCTTCTGTTTAACCAACTTGAACAAGATTTTGGTACTGTAAAATTTTACTTTAGTCCAGATTAGTAAAGGGATCTTGTTTCTTTCGTAGTTTGAGTTTCGTTGCTTCGTTTGATTTGATTCTTTTTGCAAATCGAATCTCTTCAGTTGAGTTTTCAGATTCAGTCTTCTTATTTGAGTTTTACCCGTGCATCTTTGCTTGATCGCTTATGTATGCTATTGTTTTTTGCGATAGAATTCCCGGAGCGCGAAGCGTGCTACTACGAGTCTCTAGGATTTGCAGAACGTCTGCAAGGTAAGTAACACTTTGATCATACTCTTCTCATACCCAATTTTTATGCATGGGACAATTCCATTTCTGCCCCTAACTGGAACCCATTACTCAAATTTGCCCCTAATTTCAATGTGTGCTCAAATTTGCCCCTCTACCGTTAGTTTCCCTTATAGAAATGCCCTTCTGCGTCGTTACCATCCGGTCAAACAACTTTGACCATCTCGAAAAAATAGTAAAAAAATCAAAAAAATCTGAAACTTTATGGGATTGAAGCTACTCATGTGTGCAAGGTGCGTGCAAATTTTCGTGCTATTTAGACATACCAGGAGCTCATGGCAAAGGAAAACAATAAATCTGTACATCTTTGAATAGTAAATTCAAAAAAATAGTAAGAAAATTCAAAAACATATGAATTTTTTTGGCATCCAAGATGCTCGGGTGCACAAGGCGTGTGCAAAATTTTGTTATAAAATGACATGCGAGGAGCTCTTGCAAAAAACCAAAATAGTGTATTTTTACATTTTTTTTTCTGAGACAATTTTTGTTTTTTTCTCCACGAGCTCCTACAATGCCCAGACACAAAAAAAATTTGCACACACCTTCCACACCTAAGCATCTTGGATACCAAAAGAATTCATATTTTTTGATTTTTTTGCTATTTTTTTTTGAATTTACGGTTCACACGCGTACATATTTATTGTTTTTCCTTCACCACGAGCTCCTAGAATGTCCAACCAACATGAAAATTTGCACGCACCTTGCGAACCTGAGTATATTCGATCCCACAAAATTTCATATTTTTTTGACTTTTTTTGCTATTTTTTGAGATGGTCAAAACTGTTTGACCAGACGGTAACGACGTAGAAGGGCATTTATATAAGGGCAACTAACGGCAGAGGGGCAAATTTGAGCACACAGTGAAATTAGGGGCAAATTTGAGTAGTGGGTTCCAGTTAGGGGCATAAATGGAGTTGTCCCATTTATGCATTAGTTTCAACCCTCAAACATTGCATGAGTAGGATCCCTTAACATATGGGTTTTGGGAAGTAGATGATGAGGTAGAACCTATTACCATTGTTATTATCAAACCCTTGCGAGTTACTTCTACGTTATGCTTAAATTTCCATGCTATGCTCGTAGATGTGGATTGGGTTTGAGTGTATTCATGACAGATGTGAGTGTTTAATTTATGGTTCAACTTAAGGTGGCAAGTTTAATACACATTCTCGGTGGATTGTTGGTTTGGGCACCTGGGGATATATCGGTGTTGTCCTAGGAGATCCCGGGGTTATACCGTGTGATCCTCCTATGGTCCGCCACCCAGGCTCAAAGGGATTGTAAGATTTTTCATACTAGAAACTTCTGTGTGCAGCCACAAGCTATTATGGGCTCTAGCATAGTTGAGTAGGTTGCATGACCTCTTCTAGTGGTAGGCTAGCAGATGTAGGGGATGTAAGTTGGTACTGTCTACCAGGGGTTAGAGTTAATGCTTCTGAAAGACTGTGTCTCGGTCATCCGTTTCTCAAACACCATGTAGTGTGAGAAATCCAACGGAGGAGATCGAGTCTTGTGGGGAAAAGTGTGCAAACCTCTGTAGAGTGTACAAACTAATCATGATTAGCCATATCCCCGGTTATGGACATCTTGAGTATCTGGTTCTTGGATTATCTTATGGATCTCATCACTCTAAATTAATCTGTGGGGTTGATAATTATTTTAATTGGGATTGAGATGGGGGTACCATTCTCAATGTTTCAACTACCATGATAGTTAAATAAAATATATTCCTTTGTAGTAGGAAAAATTGGCTTTTCACAAAAACATCGTAACCATAGAGCCTCCACCTGCCACATATGCATATAGTGATAGCCATTATCTGTTCACTGCTCTACTGTGTTACATTGCCAGCATATTCCATGTGCTAACCCGTTTCGGGCTGCAACATATCATGTTGCAGACTTTTCAAACGAGGAGTAAGGTGCGCTAGGTCGTTTGTCGTGCACTCAGCTATGCCGTTGGAGTTGATGGACTCACTTTGTCTTCCAAGCCTTCCGCTGTTATCTTATTTAGGTGGCCTTAGGCCATATTTATTGTAATAAGTTCTCTTTTGAGACATTCGATGTAATAAGTGTGTGATTGCTACTCTATTATAAATCCTCCGAGTACTATGTGTGTCAGCATTACCGATCCAGGGATGACACTGAACACATAGACTTGACAATCTAAGGTCGGGTCGCTACAGTTGCATAGCCTATCATTGTTGCTATAGTTGTTGATACCTTACCTGCAATCCTAAATGCTTAGTATAGGATGCTAGTTTATCATCAGTGACCCGACAGTTGCATAGCCTATCATTGTTGCTACAGTTGTTGATACCTTACCTGCAATCCTAAATGCTTAGTATAGGAGGTGATTACGGGTATATATTATATATCTTATACATGATACATGTGATGAATAAATTCGGGTCGTCTCGTAGAGTACCCGCAAGTGATTCCGATGTGGGGGATGAAGGGGCAGGTGGTTCCATCCAGGTAGTGGTGGGCCTGGGTTCCCGACGGCCCCCGACTATTACTTTGTGGTAGAGCGACGAGGACAGGTTGAGACCGCCTAGGTGAGAGGTGGGCCTGGCCCCGGTCGGCGTCCGCGGTTACTCCGAAATAACACACTTAACGAGATCTTGGTATTTGATCGGAGTCTGGCCACTGGCCTATACGTACTTACCAACTACGCGGGAACAATTATGGGCACTCGACGTCCTGGTATCAGCCGAAGCCTTCTTGACGTCAGCGACTGAACGGCGCGCGTCGAGTTGGACCGCGTAATGCAACTTCCTTTGTAATGGAGGTTTCTACGTCTGCTCACCGGCTGCGTACGCAACGTGCAGGTGTGCAATGGGCGATGGGCCAAGACCCCTGCGCTCTTAGGATTTAGACCGGCGTGCTGACCTCTCTATTGTGCCTAGATGGGGCTGTGACGTGTTGATCTTCTGAGGCCGGGCATGACCAAGGTAAGTGTGTCTGGCCAAAGGGGATCGAGCATGTTGGGAAATGTGGTGCACCCCTGCAAGGAACTTTATCTATTCGAATAGCCGTGTCCCTCGGTAAAAGGACGACCTGGAGTTGTATTGACCTTATGACAACTAGAACCGGATACTTAATAAAATACACCCTTCCAAGTGCTAGATACAACCCGGTGATCGCACTCTCACTGGTAGGAATATGCTATGCGATGATACTTGGTTAACTTACCATCTACTCTCTTCTACTGCTTCAAGATGGAGGCTGTCAGAAGCGTAGTCTTTGATAGGACTAGCTATCCCCCTCTTATTCTGGAATTCTGCAGTTCCGTCCATAGATACTACCCATTTCATTGATACCAATGCATATGTAGTGTAGATCCTTGCTTGCGAGTACTTTGGATGAGTACTCACAGTTGCTTTGCTCCCCCCTTTTTCCCTTTCTATACCCGGTTGTTGCGACCATATGTTGGAGCCCAGGAGCCAGACGCCACCGAAGACGACTCCTACTACACCGGAGGTGCCTACTATTACATGCAGGCCGCCGCCGCCGACCAAGAGTAGTTTAGGAGGATCCCAGGCAGGAGGCTTGCGCCTCTTTCGATCTATATCCCAGTTTGTGCTAGCCATCTTATGGCAACTTGTTTAACTTATGTCTATACTCAGATATTGTTGCTTCCGCTGACTCGTCTATGATCGAGCACTTGTATTCGAGCCCTCGAGGCCCTTGGCTTGCATTATGATGCTTGTATGACTTATTTATTTTTAGAGTTGTGTTGTGATAGTTTCCCATGAGTCCCTGATCTTGACCGTACATGTTTGAGTGTATGATTAGTGTACGATTGAATCAGGGATGTCACAAGTTGGTATCAGAGCCGACTAGCTGTAGGATCCCCCTTTCCAACTCCTTGGTCGAAGTTGAGTCTAGTATTTGAAAACTGTTTTACTAACATGGCTGTGTGGCTTACGGGCCCACAACGCCATTGGGTGGTATTAGGATCTTTTATTCCCCGTCTATACTCTGGGACTCTGATCCTCTCTTCTATTCGAGTTAAATGAATTTTGCTAACTCTAACATTAGGATCTCATGATCACATCCACCCATAGAGCCCCTTATTACAAATGATTGCATGCTGCACCAGAAGATTCTGAAGATACTCTCCAATGTTCTCTCAAGACTTTGTGCCCATCGCTTTTGCAACCCCCTACCATCGATACATCCCTATGGATAAATACATACACCTGCCGTCCTTACTTTTATTCCCAGTTGATCTTGTTATTACCAGATACCCCCAAAATTCTCTCTATTGTTCCAAGAATACTTTGTGCCTACTGCAGGGCAGTTCTTTGCCACCTGAATACCCCTACGGACAATTTATTGCACTTATCGAGTATCCGCTCATCCCTAGTTGTTCATGTGTTTCGCAAAAGTCTTCAATATA